>NW_027514376.1:842500-1142500 GCF_048772815.1 Callospermophilus lateralis | reverse complement strand
CCCATGCCGCACGCATGCAAGGCGAGCGCGCTACGACTTGAGCCACATCCCCAGCTCTCTCCATGCGTTTTTAAAGTTAACAAATATGTGAATTCCTGTCTCCCTTTCTCTGTAGCCTACTCAGCACATGTACTTTTTATATGCACATATAGATTCCTACTTGGTATCACACGTATATTTTTATGAGTTGGCTGACTTGGCAGAAACAAATTGTAAGAAGAGATCAGTCCTCCTAAACGCTGTTGGAACTGAAAATCCAAACTATGGGTGAGCTTCCTATTAGAACAATATTATACATAAACCCATGTTTAGTAAAATAAATATTTTTGCATCTGAGGGTGATATATATTACATGATGAATTACGATTGGCATATATATATTGATACTTTTTAATGAATTTTTGTGTTTTTTTGTCTATATATATATATATATATATATATACATACACTCTACAGATTTTATAAAATATGAAATATATTTGTCTTATATACACTCCGTAAATTCATTCATGTTCATGTATGTGGATTTATAATCAACTTTTCACAAGATTATTCTCAGAAATAATCATCTACCTGAAATACATATTTGTTTCCCAGTGCTGAAAACTAACTTCAATCAATGGTGCTTACAAATCCTAATATTTCTACAGTAACTGACCCAGTTTAACATCAATGCAAGTATATTCCTATGGGACATGATGTCTGTTTTGACATTCATTTTAATTCAACACTGGTACATTACTATTTCTTCAGTTTTTGCACATCATAGGTTATATATTTCATTCACAAGTTCAGAAATTTATAGGAATTTGTTTCACTTTTAATCACTTCCTGCTTCAGAACACATGTATTCCTCCATGTTACTTGACTGGTCTTTTCATGAGACTTCTTTCCAAACACATTATTTTCGATTTCCATAATCAATTTTGAAGCTAAACCCACACACTCTTCAAGATAAACCATAACATTAATATTACCATTAGATGTATAAGTGGTTGGAATGAATGTGTGAATATCAATATAAGATTTCCTGTACATTTTCACATTTCAATTCAATCCATTATTAAAGTTGGAACCAGGTATGCTATTTATTCACAGTATGGTCTATTAATGCATTATCTCTATATTCATAGACACAGTGTACACCTCTTTGTTCCCCCAATACTAATTTATACCTCTTCAAAACATTGCTCCCAAAAATGGTAGAAGAAATAAACATGTCACCTTATCTATCTATCTATATATATATATATATATATTTATATATTTATATCTATCTATATATTTATAATATATATATATATTTCTTTTTTTATCACAGTAATATTCTGGACACAAAAAACAAAGGTCATACTCATGATTGTATCAAAGCCTAAATGGAAAGTGAGCATGGATTACTAAAAACAACCATATCCAGGTTGCCTAATGCTCTCAAATGTAAATCCTATTGGTGACTACATATTTGTTTCTTTCTAAGATTATATATTCAACTTCAAGCCTGTTGAAAATGTCTAATCCTATCACTCAGTTTATACTTTGCCTGATTTCCTTATATCTCTATTGATATCTGCTTTCCTACATATATTCCCCAGTTCATCATTGTGTCTGACACTTCACATATGCTGATATTTACATTCAATATCTACCCGAGACCCTATTGCTAAAGAAATTTTGGTCTAAATCCTATACTCACTCTTATTTCTAAACCTACTGACTATCTTCCTAATCCTACTGACTATTGCTTTTTGACTCGATGTTCTCTTCGACAATTAATCATCCAAGGTATAAGGTCCTAAACCATTGTATTTCAATTTGTCGGAGACATATATGCAGAACATAATTCAAACCTAAGAATCCCACTCAAGGACCCAATGCCCTTCTGACTTCGAATCTTACCTAGATTTCTGTTTTCATACTTACATTTCACCTATATATTCTTGTAAATATCACAGGTTCCCAATACCATTATTCATGGGGCAGAGAGATTCCTAACCCAAATCAAACATGTTATTAACCCTAAACATACACTGTTCCCTCAATCTAACTTTACAAAAGAGGAGGGACAGAGTTGGTCTTACAATACAGGAATGTAGGGGATCTTCCATCTTCTGAGAACATCAAAGGTCCATGCAGAAATGATCCCTGGAGAAGATATAGGCAGCTATGAAGGACCTGAGAGAGGAAAAGTCATCTTTTATGGTAAACAACCTGGTCAAGATGAATGGATGTGTCTGAATCAACCTCTATCTTCTAAATGTAGAGAAGATGGACCAAATCAGGCCTGTGTGGAGAGCTCTTCCCAGGTGCCTATGGTTGATATACCATTCTAACTTGTGAAAGTGTGACAGAAAGAAGGGACAGACTCCATCTCATGGGACCCTTAGAAGTTACTGTTAGGACAAAGAGGTTGCCAAGGCAGTGACCTCATTCTGTTCCTGAAGGAAGTGACCTCACTTCACTTCCTTGGTGATGGAACTCTCTGAACTTGGGATCCAGGAAGAGAGGCACCCAGAGCCAGTCGCAGTCCCAGTCCCTGTGGTCTCACTTGTTTCAATTTACCAAGCACAGAGTCAGTCTTTCTTAGTACCAACAGATGTGAGAATGGCCAAATGCCAGGAAAGCTCTGAAGAAAGACCTTTCTGAGAAAGCAGGTATTGGTTCACCGCTGGCTCCTGACAACTGCACAGAGTTGGCCAAGGAGACCAGATTTGAGATACAACAGGCCATTTTGGGGGAATATAGTATGGCCCACCATTCAGAGGACACTCCACAAAGGAGGTGCCTTTGTGGGTGTAGGTGTGTGTATGGTTTTTTCTCAAGTTCTGAGAAGATGTAAGAAAGGCTGTTTGTTTGAATTGGCGTGGACTGTTTCTAGTAAGTCCTTTGACAAGGCGAGTGCTTCTATGTCTGTGTATCCCACTCTGTCCGTGGTTGTAGACATTAGAAAAGAAAATGCATCAATGGATGTGTCCTGTCTAGGAGAAAGCTTCGCAACATTCATCCTGCCTGATTTATTAATGGACTGCAGCTTTCCTTATTGAAGGGAAACACCTGCTATCTTTCAAAGTTTCTGTTTACATCCTGAATTCTGGACACTCTCCAGAATTGCCTCATTGTTTTGTGTCCAAGATATGTACTACCTCCAAGCTATGTGATATGGCTATGTACTGGATAGCTGAAGGGAAAGGCGAGCATCTCAGAAAACTCAGATATCAGTGTGAACAGGAAAGTCTCAGTGGAGAAACCCTGCTTTGTGCGTTTTGTTTACCTATTGTTCTGTTGCCCTGAATTTCAGGAAGGTTTTTGCCTCAGACCACTCCTTTGTGAATATCAATTCAATCCATTATTTAAAGTGGAACCAGCTATACTATTTATTCACAGTATGGTCTATTCATGCATTATCTGTATATTCATAGACACAGGGTACAGCTTTTTGTACAACCAATACTTATGTATATGTCTTCAAAATATTACTCGCAGAAATGGTGAAAGAAATACTCATGTCACCTAATCTACATATACATTTTATCACAGTAATATTCTGGACACAAAATGCAAAGTTCACACTTATTATTGTACTAAAGCCTAAATGGAAAGTGAACATGGATTACTTCCATGTTCAGGTTGCCTAATGCTCTCAAATATCAATCCTATTGGTGACTACATATTTGTTTCTTCCTAAGATTATATATTCAAAATCAACCCTGTTGCAAATATCTAATCATATCACTCACTTTATACTTTGCCTGATTTTGTAATATCTCTTTTTTTATTGTTACGATGAGCCAATTTAGTACTTTTTTAATTTTTTTTTCATCTTTCATACATTTGATTCAAGTGAGTTATGCATTTCCATTTTTAACCCAAATACAGATTGCAGAATAACATCAGTTACACATTCACAATGTTTACATAATGCCATATTAGTGACTGTTGTATTCTGCTGACTTTTCTATCCCCTACTATCCCCCCTCCCCTCCCCTTTCATCTTCCCTCTCTACCTCATCTGTTGTTGTTCCGTTCTCTCCCTTCCCCCCCTTTCCCCTCACAACCTCGTATATGTGATTTCGTATAACGATGAGGGTTCTTTCCATTTCCATGCAATTTCCCTTCTCTCTCCCTTTCCCTCCCATCACTTGTCTCAGTTTAATGTTAATATTTTCCTCATGCTCTTTCCCTCTGTTCAGTTCTTAATTGCTCTCCTTAAATCAAAGAAGACATTTGGCATTTGTATTTTAAGGATTGGCTAGCTTCACTTAGCATAATCTGCTCTAATGCCATCCATTTCCCTGCAAATTCCATGAATTTGTCATTTTTTAGTGCTGCATAATACTCCATTGTGTATAGATGCCACATTATTTTTTATCCATTCATCTATTGAAGGGCATCTAGGTTGGTTCCACAGTCTGCCTATTGTGAATTGTGCTGCTATGATCATTGATATGGCGGTATCCCTATAGCATGCTCTTTTATGGTCCTCAGGGAATAGTCCGAGGAGGGCGATAGCTGGGTCAAATGGTGGTTCCATTCCCAGCTTTCCCAGGAATCTCCATACTGCTTTCCATAATGGCCGCACCATTTTGCAGTCCCACCAGCAATGTACAAGTGTACCCTTTTCCCCAGATCCTCGCTAGCACATATTATTGTTTGACATCCTAATGGCTGCCAATCTTACTGGAGTGAGATGGTATCTTAGGGTGGTTTTGATTTGCATTTCTCTGACTGCTAGAGAAGGTGAGAATTTTTTCATGTACTTATTAATTGATTGTATGTCTTCTTCTGAGAAGTGTCTGTTCAGGTCCTTGGCCCATTTGTTGATTTTGTAATATCTCTATTGATATCTGCTTTCCTACATATTTTCCACTGTTCATCATTGTGACTGACCCTTCAAGTGTGCTGATATTTACTTTCACACTTTAACCCAAACCCTATTGCTAAAGCACTTTTGTTCCAAATCCTATACTCACTCTTCTTTGTTAACCTACCGAATATCTATCTAATCCTACTTACTATCCCTTTTTGACTGGATGTTCTCTTCAAATTTTAATCATAAAAGGAACAAGGTCCTATGCCATTGTATATCGATTTATCTGAGATATCTGTGCACAACGTAAATCAAAGCTAAGTATCCCAATGAAGGGCCCATTGCCCCTCTGGGCTTCAAAATTACCTAGACTTTCTTTTTTCATTTATATATTTCACCTCTATATTTTTAAAAATATCGCAGGTTCCCAATACCATTATTCATCCAGCAGAATGATTTCTAACCCAAATCAAACATTTTATTAACCCTAACAATACACTGTTCCCTCAATGTAAATTTAAAGAAGAGCAGGGACAGAGTTGGTCTTACAATACAGGAATGTAGGGGATCTTTCACCTGTTGAGAACCACAAGTTCAATGCAGAAATGATCCCTGGAGAATATGTAGTCAGCTATGGAGGACCTGAGAAAGCAAAAGTAATCTTCCATGGCAAAATACCTGGTCAGGATGACGGGATGTGTCTGAATCAGAACCTCTCTTCTCAATGTAGAGGAGATGGACCAAACCAGGCCTGTGTGGAGAGCTATTACCGGGTTCCTATGGTTGATATACCATTCTAACTTGTGAATGTTTCACAGGAAGTAGGGGAAGCCTCCATCTAATGAGACACTTGGAAGCAACTGTTAGGATAAAGTGTTTGCCAAGGCAGTGACCTCATTCAGTTCCTGAAGGAAGTGACCTCACCTTACTCCCTTGGTGATGGAACTCTCTGAACTTAGGATCCTGGAAGCCAGGCACACAGAGCCAGTCCCAGTACCAGTCCCAGTGGGTTCACTTGTTTGGAATTACCAAGGACAGAGTCAGTCTTTCTTTGTACCTACTGATGTTAGAATGGCCAAAAGCCAAGAGAGCTCTGAAGAGGGGCCTTTCCTGAAAAAGCAGATAGTGGCCCACCGCTGGCTCCTGACAACTTCATAGAGATGGCCAAGGAGACCATATCTGAGACAGGACAGGACATTTCGGGGGAACATTGTGTGGACCACCAGTCAGAGGACACTCCATAGAGTCACAGACCTACTTAGGGTAAAAAGGTGCCTTTGTGGGTGTGGTTGTGAGTTTGTGATTTTGTCTCATGTTGTGAGAATAGGAAAAAAAGGTGGTTTGTTTGGTTAGGAGTGAACTGTTTTTCGTAAGTCGTTTGAAAAGGAGAGTGTTTCTATGTCTGTGTATCCCATGGTGTCCGTGGTTGTAGACATTAGAAAAGAGAGTGCATCAATGGATGTGTCCTGTCTAGTAGAAAGCTTCCCATTTCATCCTGCCCAATTTATGAATGGTTTGCGGCTTTACTTAAAGATGGGCATAACCTAATACATTCCTAATTTCCAGGTTTATTCATGAACTCTGTTCACTCTCCAGAATAGGATCATGGTTTTGTGTCCAACATATATACCACCTCCAAGCTCTGTGACATGGCCATGTACTGGATAGCTGAAGGGAATGGCGAGCATCTCAAAAAACTCAGATATCAGTGTGACCAGGAAAATCTCAGTGGAAAAACCCTGCTTTGGGCATTTTGCTTATATATTGTTCTGATGAACTGAATGTCAGGAAGTTCTTGCTCTGGCCACCCCTTTGTGAAGCCTGAAGTAAACAGTTTTCAAGTGGAAATGATTGGGCATCACCTGTGGCTCTTTGCTTAATTGCTTTGGAAAGGGATGTGTCTGAATTAGCATCTTGGCCCTGTGTGAGGTTGTGGCTTAGATTCTCAGCACCAGATGGATCTAAAGAAAGATCCCATGTGTGCATCCAAAACCAAAATGGCAAATACACCAGTCATTGTGGATAAAGTCTCGCTTTCCTCTGTGAGGTTCCTGACCTCTATCAAGTGAGAATAGGGATCCTTTGTGTCAATTGAGTTCTTCAAAGCCCTGCAAAGGTGCTTGGGTTTTCTCATGACTCTAATTTACATAAAGAATCTATACCTCTAACTCAGTAGGCCTCAAATTGAAGAAGCGGTGCAGTATTAACGGCATGCCTATTTGATCACTCCGGGTTCACAGGAAGTATGTCCAGGCCACCCTGACTTTAGGCAAATGAGGGGCAAGGGAGCTTATTTTGGACACTGTCTTGGAATGTGCCCCTCATGGAAACCTCCAGCCAGAGGTTATGATGAGTATCTATATGGAAAAAGATGAGGGCCATGTGGGAGTGTTTTGGTTTAATTGTGGTCATTATGTGGCTGTTAAAGGAGATGCCTGGGTCCACATGGGCTTGAACTCTGGTGTGATTACACTTAGAGAGTGCATTCTGGATCTGATCTCAGAGAACTTGTGCCATGAATTGTGTTGGGATTCTAGGAGGGCACGCATGAGAGTCTCCCTTGGAAACTGAGATCTAGGCCCAGGGTGGCTTTCCACAGAGCACTGGGAATCTCAGCCAGGATACCACATGATTTTTTTTTTTCTGAAAGACTTGGTAGGCATAGGTGACAGTCAAAACACACATGGACCTCACATTGTAGCCCTCAATGGGTCTGATTTCATGTGACTTTTTGGCCACTCCCTGGGAAGCCTTGTCTTTAACAGTTCTACAGAGCATTCATCGAAATGAGGTTTCTCATCATTTAATGGTTCCTGTACAAATTGAAATCCACAGTGCCTCCATCTTCATCCGTGAAAAATGGCTAGATAAATACAATAAAATTATTGAAATTTCCATGACCAGGTGGCACTGGAGAAAATTTGGAAAACCGGTTGCTGATCATGAGTATACCAGACAGTGCCTTGATTGACTAGGTTTCATCAAAATGGTGTATAACAGAGATGCCAGTAAATTGGAGCCTGCTGAGTAGTGGGCCTAGATCAGAGGAGGGGAGGTGTGTGATAAAACATCTCTGGTGGGGCCATGTTGATCTTCCATTGGCTTCCAAATGCCTTGTGACTGACATGGTGCAGCCAGCAGACCCTTATATGTAATGGTATCTTGTTATATAGAGAGGTTTCAGGGCAATGTTGAGAATTATGTTGCTGTGGTCAAGGGGAAAAGCTATGTGGAATAGAAGCATTGTTGGTATATTCTCTTGCAGACCCTGACCCACCACACGTGACAGAACTCCCTCAAGCACTGTGTCCCAGGTGATCTTTTTTTTACTTCATAAGCAAATACAGCAGCAAGAAACACCATGAAAATTGGAGGATGAACAAATGGCTTCACAGTCCACACAGGGAGACACTTAGAACCCAGTGGCCACAGTTTACCTACAAAGATCAAATTCAGGACTGGTGTCTCATGTTAATTGGAAAATAAGAAACTATGTTTTACAGGTCACATAGGTGCAGACCCAGCTTTGATGATCTCAGTACAAAGGAAGCTAAAGCTCCTCATAACAACATATGTTTCAAGTGCCCAACCTCAGAGGAAATTTCTCAAGAAGTCTTTAGGCCAGCAGAGCTCCATGTTTATGGAGTGTTCACCCTGTCCCTTACTTTTGGAAACTCCTGTACCACCTTCAAGGTAGTGAACTTCTTAGCATATTACATTCCAGAGAAGTATTCACTGATTTTCTAATTCTTCTCCTCTAATTATGTCTTACTTGGGGCGAAGATAATGTCAAGCCATTGTTCTGGAGGAGTGGGAAGATTTTGTGTGGCACATATTTGCATACACATTGGATACATTTTCCAAATTTCCATTCGAAATACTGAATCCCTGACTCTAACCCCTACCATACTAGACTCTGACTACTAATCGTAATATGATAGAGAATAATAACCAAAACAGAATAGAAATACAAGCAGTTCAGAGGAGGCATGGTGTATAGTTGGAATTGCCTTTTGCATTATATAGGGTAGGAGTTATAAATCTAGTCATTTTTTTTGTTGAAATAGTTCTCCGTGTGTTTTGAAAGTTAACAAATATGTGAATTCCTGTCTCCTTTTCTCTGTAGCCTATTCAGCACATGTAATTTTATATGCACATATAGAATTGTACCTGGTATCACACGTACATTTTTGTGAGGTGACTGACTTGGCAAATACAAATTGTGAGAAGAGATCACTCCTCCTAAATGCTGTTGGAACTGAAAATTCAACCTATGGGTAAGCCTCCTATTTGAACAACATTATACATAAATCCATGTTCAGTATATGAATATTTTTGGGTCTGTGGATGATATGTATTTCATGATGAATTTTGATTGGCATATATATTGCTAGTTTTTAATGTCTGTGTGTGTGTGTGTGTGTGTATATATATATATATATATATATATATATATATATATATACTCTCCAGATTTTTCAAAATATGAAATATTTGTGTCTTATTTTGCACTCCCTAAATTCATTCATATTCATGTATGTGGATTTATAATCCAATTTTTAAAAAATTATTCTCAGAAATATTCATCCACCTGAAATACATATTTTTTCCTAGTACTGAAACAGTTTTCAGTAAATGGTGCATCCAAATCCTAATATTTCGGCATTGCAAGATGGCTGTGAAGACAGTGTATCACACCCAGTGTACCCTGCCACTGCGCAAGTGAATAACGAGTTAGAGCAATGAAAAACTATCTTGTTAGGATCTTACAGGAAAATGGGTGTTTACCGAAACCTAGAAGAATGATTTCCACCACCGAGGTCCGGTAATTGAGTCTCAAACACAAGCCACTTGTGCAACTGGAGATCCATTCTGATTGATCCGCGTGACCTGCCCTGTGTCTACAAATGGTGAGGCACCACCGAGAAGCGACCAGCAAGCAGGGAGAAACGTTGCTGCGGATTCTGTGGAATCCTGCTGGCTGAGCATCCACTGAGCCCCCAGCTGAATTCGGGATTTCAGACGGGGAAGTTAGCAGTACATTTCTATGCCCCAAAGCAGAAACTCCACAAAGGAAACCAACAGCCACCATCTTGGAGAGCTGAAGTAACCACCACCACTCCCTGACAGATTGCAAGAATAAAACAGGTGTGTGTTTCTCAGCTCATCTCACATACAGAGGGGAATTCGCATAAAATATCTCCTAGGCTTTTGGGGGAGGAATAATCAGAGCAAGTCTGCATAAAGACTCGGGGAAAACTAGAGGCACCTGACCTTCATCTCCCCTTCCCATCAGCGGCAAAAATGAAACTTGTCTAGCCAGTGCGGGGCGATGGGCAAGCGAAAAAAATTAAAACAATAGAGTTCCAGGGTTCCCAATAGACACCCTCCCCACCCAACAAACGGCAGACCCAGAGAACAGTTTGAGCTGCCGAGAAGCATCACTCAGGAGAAATCTGGTCTAGCAGGAGAAATCAGGACTAGCAGGATAAACCAGGGGACTAGAGGCCAGGCCCTCCTGACTGGCTGGCTGGAGAACGCCGGCCCACTGCCAGTGTGACTGGGCAACTGGAGACCACCTTCCTGCTGGCGCCAGCCCACCTGCTGACGCTATGTCTTGACGGCTGGAGAACGCGCGCCTGCCGGCGACCGAACGCGCAACTGTGTGGCTAGAGATCACCCACCAGCTGAAGACAGACCACAAGGTGCCCGCGCTACTGGGTGGCTGGAGACTGCCGGCCTGCCAGCGACCGGGAGCTGAAACCAACCAGAGACAATCCAGTCCACCCACCCAATTCGGACACTCCGGCAAGGAGCCTGGGGCCCACCACAGCAGAGAGGTGACATCACTGGAGCTCGGCCGTCAGAATTCCTTAACAGCGGAATCCACTTAAGCAGGCATAGTCTACCAACACAAAGGAGAGAAAACAGAGATATATAAACCCATAACAAATCTATAGAAGAGAGCAGAAACACAGCAATCAAATAGAGCTGGAAAATGACGTGAACATCATGAAAAAACAAGGGAAAACAAGGTGTACAAACAATGAAGGACAACTTAATACTACAGGAGAACCTAGAAGCATCAGAAACAGGGATAGGGAAAAAACTTAAGTCATACCTAACTCAGATGGAAAGGAATAAGAGAGAAGACATGAGGCAGCAAGTCTAAGGATAAAAGTATATTTTGAAAATGAATTAAACAAACAAATTCAAATGGCAAAGAACAAGCTTTACCAGGAGATAGAGATCTTTTAAAAAATCATACAGTAATTCTAGAAATGCAGGAAACTATAAACCAAATTAAAAACTCAAACAAGAATATTACAAATAGACTAGATCAAGTAGAAGTCAGAACATCAGATAATGAAGACAAAGTTTGTCAACTTGAAAAGAATATAGTCAACACAGAAAACATGCTTAAATCCCATGAGCAACTATTCAAGAGATATGGGATGTCATAAAAAAAACAAAATTGAGAGTCATCGGGATAGAAGAAGGCATAGAAATTCAAACCGAATGAATGAACAACATATTAAATGAAATAATTCTAGAAAACTTCCCAGAGATGAAAGATGGAATGGATTGCCATATCCTGGAAGCCTACAGAACCTCAAACATTCAAAACCATAATAGACAAACTCCAAGACATATAATTATGAAGATAGCCAACATACAGAACAAGGAGAGAATATTAAAAGCTACGAAAGAAAGTAGGCAGATAACATTCAGGGGTAAACCAATAAGGTTAACAATTGATTTTTCATCACAAACATTGAAAGCGAGAAGATCTTTGAACAATGTATTTCAAACACTGAAAAATAATGGATTCCAACCAAGAATACTGTATCCAACAAAATTAAGCTTCACATTTGACAATGAAATTAAGTCCTTCCTGATAAATAAAAGCTAAAAGAATTCGCAGACAGAACACCAGCACTGCAAAGCATTTTGAGCAAAATACTACAAGAAGAGGAATTGAAAAATAGTGCCCAAAACTAACAGCGGGAGGTATCTCAGTAAAGGGGTAAGAAAAAAACCAAAAAGTAAAAACTACCCAAATTAAAATAAATAAATAAATAAACATGACTGGAAGTACAAATCATATTTCAATTGTAACCTTAAATGTTAAAAATCTAAACTCACCAATCAAGAGACATAGGCTAGTAACCTGGATCAAAAAAATAAATCCAACAATATGCTGCCTTCGAGAGACTCATATGAAAGGTAAAGACATACACAGGCTGAAAGTGAAAGGTTGGGAAAAATCATACCACTCATATGGCCCTCGGAAGCAAGCAGGAGTGGCCATACTCATATCATATAAAATCAACTTCAAACCTACATTAATCAAAAGGGATAAAGTAGGACACTATATATTGTTAAAAGGAACCATCCACCAACAAGACATAACAATTATCAATTGGTATGCACCAAACAATTGAGCTGCAATGCTCATAAAACAAACTCGCCTCAAGTTCAAGAGTCAAATAGACTACAACACAATAATTATGGGTGACTTCAACACACCACTCTCGCCATTAGACAGATCCTCTATAAAAAACTGAATAAAGAAACTATAGAATTCAACAGCACAATCAATAACCTTGACGTAACCGACATATATAGAATACATCAACCATCATCAAGTGGATACACTTTATTCTCAGCAGCACATGGATCCTACTCCAAGTTAGACCATATATTATGCCATTGGGCAACTCTTAGTAAATATAAAGGCGTGGAGAAAATACCATGCACCATATCTGATCATAATGGAATGAAACTGGAAATCAATGATAAAAGAAGGAAGGAAAAATCCTACATCACATGGAAAATGAACAATATTCTACTGAATGATCAATGGGTTACAGAAGACATAAAGGAGGAGATAAAAATATTTTTAGAATCAAATGACAATACAGACACATCGTACTGGAATCTATGGGACACAAAGAAGGCAGTTTTAAGAGCGAAATTCATTTCTTGGAGTTCTTTCCTCAAAAAAAGAATAAAACAACAAATAAATAAACTCACAGTACACATCAAAAACCTAGAAAAGGAAGAGCAAAACAACAGCAAATGTAGTAGAAGACAAGAAATAATTAAAATTAGAGCAGAAATCAACGAAATTGAAACAAAAAAAAACATTGAAAAAATTGATAAAACTAAAAGTTGGTTCTTTGAAAAAAATAAATAAGATTTACAGGCCCTTAGCCATGCTAAGGATGAGAAGAAGAGAGACAACTGAAATTACTAACATATGGAATGAAAAAGACAATATCACAACAGACAGTACACAAATACAGAAGATAATTAGAAAGTATTTTGAAACCCTATATTCCAATAAAATAGAAGATAGTTAAAATATCGACAAATTTCTTAAGTCATACGATCTGCCCAGATTCAGTCAGGAAGACACACACAATTTAAACAGACCAAAAACAAAGGAAGAAATAGAAGAAGCCATCAAAATACTACCAACCAAAAAAAGCCCTGGACCTGATGGGTATACAGCAGAGTTCAAAAAAACCTTCAAAGAAGAATTAGTACCAATACTTTTCAAGCTATATCAAGAAATAGAAAAATAAGGAGCTCTTCCAAATTCATTCTCGGAGTCCAAAATCACCCTGATCCCAAAACCAGACAAAGACACTTCAAAAAAGAAAACTACAACCAATATCTCTAATGAACTTGGATGCAAAAATTCTCAATGAAATCCGTGTGAATTGAATCCAAAAGCATATCAAAATAGTTGTGCACCATGATCAAGTAGGATTCTTCCCTGGAATGCAAGGCTGGTTCAATATACGGAAATCAATAAATGCTATTCACCACATCAATAGACTTAAGGACAAGAACCATATGATCATCTCGATAGATGTAGTAAAAACATTCGACACAGTTCAGCATCCCTTTATGTTCAAAACACTAGAAAAACTAGAAATAACAGGAACTTACCTCAACATTGTAAAAGCTATATATGCTAAACCTCAGGCTAGGATCATCCTAAATGGAGAAAACTGAAGGCATTCCCTCTGAAATCTGGAACAAGACAGGGATGCCCTCTATCACCACTTCTATTCAATTTAGTTCTTGAAATACTAACCAGAGAAATTAGACAGACAAAAGAAATTAAAGGCATAAAAATAGGAAAAGAAGAGCTTGAATTATCGCTATTTGTGCATGACATGGTAATATATTTAACAGACCCAAAAGGGTCTACAAAGAAACTGCTAGAGTTAATAAATGAAGGATATAAAACCAACACGCATTAATCAAAGGCATTCCTGTATATCAGCAACAAAACTTCTGAAATTGAAATGAGGAAAACCACTCCATTCACAATATCCTCAAAGAAAATAAGATACTTGGAAATCAACCTAACAAAAGAGGTGAAAACCACAGAACCCTAAAGAGAGAGATAGAAAAAGATCTTAGAAGATGGAAAAATGTACCCTGTTCATGGATAGGCAGAACTAAATTCATCAAAATGGCGAAATTACCCAAAGTTCTATACAGGTTTAACGCAATGCCAATCAAAATCCCAATGGCATTTCTTGTAGAAATGATAAAGCAATCATGAAATTCATATAGAAAAACAAAAGACACAGAATAGCAAAAGAAATTCTAAGCAGGAAGTGTGAATCGGGAGGTATAGCGATACCAGAGTTCAAACTTTACTACAAAGCAATAGTAACAAAAACAGTGTGGTACTGGTACGAAAACAGGCAGGTGGACAAATGGTATAGAATGGAGGACAGAGAAACCAATCCACAAAATTACAACTTTCTTATATTTGATAAAGTGGCTATAAACATGCAATGGATGAAGGATAGCATCTTCAACAAATGGTGCAGGGAAAATTAGAAATCCATATGCAACAAAATGAAACTGAATCCCGTTTTCTCACCATGCACAAAAGTTATATCAAAATAGATCAAGGAGCTAGATATCAAATCAGAGACACTGCGTCTCATAGAAGAAAAAGTTGGCTACGATCTATATACTGTGGGGTCAGGCTCCAAATTCTTTAATAAGACATCAATAGCCCAAGAGTTAATAACAAGAAAAAAACAAATGGGACTTACTTAAACTAAAAAGTTTTTTTCTCAAGAAGAGAAACAATAAGAGAGGTAAATAGAGAGCCTACATCCTGGGAACAAATTTTTACCCCTCACACTTCAGATAGAGCCCTAATATGCAGAATATACAAAGAACTCAAAATATTAAACAATAAGATAACAAATAACCCAATCAACAAATGGGCCGAGGACCTAATCAGACACTTCACAGAGGAGGACATACAATCAATCAACAAGTACATGAAAAAATGCTCACCATCTCTAGCAGTCTGAGAAATGCAAATCAAAACCACCTTAAGATACCATCTTACTCCAGTAAGATGAGCAGCCATTATGAAGTCAAACAACAATAAGTGTTGGCGAGGATGTGGGGAAAAGTGTACACTTGTACACTGCTGGTGGGACTGCAAATTGGTGAGGCCAATTTTGAAAGAAGTATGGATATTCCTGGGAAAGCTGGAAATGGATCCACCATTTGACCCAGCTATCACCCTTCTTGGACTGTTCCCTGAGGATCTTAAAAGAGCGTACTATAGGGATACTGCCACATCAATGATCATAGCGGCACAATTAACAATAGCTAGACTGTGGAACCAACTTAGATGCCCTTCAATAGATTAATGGATAAAAAAATGTGGCATCTATACACAATGGAGTATTACACAGCACAAAAATGACAAAATCATAGAATTTGCAGGGAAATGGATGGCATTAGAGCATATTATGTTAAGCGAAGCTAACCAGTCCTTAAAAAATAAATGCCAAATGTCTTCTCTGATATAAAGAGAGCAAATAAGAGCAGAACAGGGAGGAAGAGCATGAGGAAAATATTAACATTAAACAAAGACGAATGGGGGGAGAGAAAGGGAGAGAGAAAGGAAAGCTTATGAAAATTGTAGGAGACCCTCAATGTTACACAAAATCGCATATAAAATGTTGTGAGGGGAAGTGGGGGGGAAACAATGGAGAGAATTGAACAATAGCAGATGAGGTAGAGAGGGAAGATGGGAGGGGAGGAGAGGGTGGATAGTAGGGGATAGGAAAGGTAGCAGAATACAACAGTCACTAATATGCCATTATGTAAAAGTGTGAATGTGTAACCGATGTGATTCTACAATTCGTATTTGGGGAAAAAATGGGAGTTCATAACCCAATTGAGTCAAATGTATGAAAGATGATATATCTTAAGCTTTGTAATGTTTTGAACAACCAATAAAAATAAATAAATAAATAAATAAAGGTTTAAAATTTAGTGGGAAGAAATCAGCTAAAAATGGGTTCAGATGTATTCATTTTGCTATGCAGAAACTTTGTTTTGTGTAGTTGTAAATATCACAAATTTATTTTACCAGAAAATGCACATAAATTGAGATGAAAGGATAATTCACCTATCTTCATGAAAAATTCATAGCATTTTCTACACTTTTCATACTTCATTTTTTTCGTGAATATTTTGACATGGACAAGGTCTAGTCTTAGGCTATTCTTCCAGAATACTACCTCATCTGACAAGTTCGTACAATGTGTTGGATTGTTCTTTTCATCTTTTATTTAATAGTTTCTAGCTGATAATGTGTATTTTTCTTATCTTTATTTGGACATTATCTTTGCATTTTATGTTTTACTGGGGAAGAGACTCATCAAAAGCTCTTTATTATATGTATCAACAATCAAACATTTAGAGCATGCAATTATTCTTAATTTTGCATGAAAATAAATTTGTACCATTTTTCTTATAAAGATGTTGTATTATTAATAATGTCCCTACTGTAATAAGTAACTACTTACAAGAAGAATTAAACAATTGACTTTATATCAATTATGAACATGAAAAGTACTAAAATAAGTATTTGGCAATTAATACACAATTGATAGAAATAGAAATCACAAGAACGCCATTTAAAATGTCAGTGCATATGGTCCTTAAATAATAGGTTGTTCAAATAAAATTTCTCTAATTCATAAGAGTTAATATGCCATATTACAGCTTAATGTGATATAAAACCTTAAATTATCAGTATTGATAAATAAGAATGATACCTTTTTACTTAAATATGTTTATTTGATTTTCACTGTAAGATGTTAATTATGGAAGAATTGAGAATTAAGAAAGACTTGGTCTATATTATTTCTAACAGGAAAATCAAAGTACTTTTAAATATATATGTATATATATATAATATATGTAATGCATATGCATGAATATAGATACATATGTGTAATAAATGTATTGTAATATATCTATCAGGTGATTATAATTTTTAGATTTTCTCAAGAAAAAGAATGACTATAAAAAACAGTCTTAAACTTAAATTTCATAGCATACTACTGTTTGTAATGACATGAGAGAAAAATAGATATGGAGGGGAAACGAAAAAGGAAGGGAGAGAAGGGGGAAAATGGGGAAGAAAGTGAGTAAAGAAGAGGGACATGAGTGTATGATGTTAAGATAAAAGTGGAGGGGCTGGGTTTGTGGCTCAGTGGTAACATGCTTTTCTAGCATGTGTAAGGCACATGGTTCTATTCTCAGCACCACATACAAATAAACAAAATGAAGGTCAATCAACAACTGAAAAAATAAAAAAGAAAAAAGAAGAAATATTATGAAAATTCCAAGCTTTGATGAATGTTAAATAAAAAAAATTATGTTACATAGCCTTATGTAATTTTAGACTATCCAAAATAGTCACTAAATGTTAGATTATTAGTGCTATAACTAAAAATCCATTGATCTTTCCTCTACATTCTGTGGCATGCTAGTGCTAAAATAAATTGTATTATTAATCCCCCCCCCAAAATCCTAATATTTCTACAGTAACTGACCCAGTTGAACATCAATGCAAGTAGACATGATGTGCATTTTGACGTTCATTTTTATTCAACACTGGTACATTACTATTTCTTCAGTTTATGCACATCATAGCATATATGTCTCATCAAAATTTCGCAAATTTATAGGCATTTGTTTCACTTTCAATCACTTCCTGCTTGAGAACACATGTATTCCTCCATGTTTCTTGACTGCTCTTTTCATGAGACTTCTTTCCAAACACATTATTTTCGATTTCCATTATCACATTTGAAGCAAAACTCACAAACCCGTCACAATAAACCATAACACTAATATTACCATTAGATGTGTAACTGGTTGGAATGAATGGTTCTATATCAATATAAGATTTCTTACTTAGTTTCAGATATCAATTCAATCCATTATTTAAAGTGGAACCAGTTATATTATTTATTCACAGTACAGTCTATTCACGAATTATCTCTATATTCATAGACACAGGTACACCTCTTTGTACCCCCAATACTAACTTATACGTCCTCAAAATATAGCTCCCAGAAATGGTGGAAGAAATACTCATGTCACCTGATCTACATATACATTTTATCACAGTAATATTCTGGACACAAAAAGCAAAGGTCACACTTATGATTGTAGAAAACCTAAATGGAAAGTGAACATGGATTACTAAAAACATCCATGTCCAGGTTGCCTAATGCTCTCAAATGAAAATCCTATTGGTGACTACATATTTGTTTCTTCCAAAGATTATATATTCAAACTCAACCATGTTGAAAATGTCTAATCCTGTCACTCACTTTATACTTTGCCTGATTTTGTAATGTCTCTATTGATACCTGCTTTCCTACATATTTTCCCCAGTTAATCATTGTGACTTCCTCGTCACATGTGCTGATATTTACATTCACTCTCTTAGCGATACCCTACTTCTAAAGAACTTTTGTTCCAAATCCTACACTCATTCTTCTTCCTAAACTTACCGACTATCTTCCTAATCCTACCCACTATCACTTTTTGACTGGATGTTCTCTTCTACATTCAATCATCCAAGGTGAAAGGTCCTATGCCATTGTATATCGATTTATCTGAAACATCTGTGCAGAATGTAATTCAACGCTAAGTATCCCAATCAAGGGACAAATGACCTTCTGGGCTTCAAATCTTACTTAGATTTCTGTTTTCGTACATATATTTCACCTCTATATTCTTGTAAATATCACAGGTTCCCAATACCATTATTCATGCAGCAGAATGGTTCCTAACCCATATCGAACATGTTAATAACACTAATCATACACTGTTCCCTCAATCTAACTTTGCTGAAGAGCAGCGACAGTGTTGGTCTTACAATACAAGAATGTATGGGATCTTCCACCTGCTGAGAACATCAAAGGTACGTGCAGAAATGATCTCTGGAGAAGATGTAGGCAGCTATGAAGGACCTGAGAGAGCAAAAGACATCTCCATGGCAAACAACCTGGAAGGATGAAGGAATGTGTCTGAATCAGCCTCACTCTTCTTAATGTAGAGTAGACCAAACCAGGCCTGTGTGGAAAGCTCTTCCCAGGTGCGTATGGTTGATATACCATTCTAACATATGAAATTGTCACAGGAAGTAGGGGCAGCCTCCATCTCATGGAACCTTTGGAAGCAACTGTTAGGACAAAGTGGTAGCCAAGGCAGTGACCTCATTCAGTTCCTGAAAGAAGTGACCACACCTCACTTCCTTGGTGATGAAAGTCTCTGAACTTGGGATCCAGGAAGCCAGGCACCCAGAGCCATTACCAATCCCAGTCCCAGTGGTCTCACTTGTTTGAATTTACCAAAGACAGAGTCAGTCTTTCTTCTTACCTGTTAAGGTCTGTAAACAAGTCAGATTGGCACCTGTTATTTTCCTGGAGAAATGTTAGAGTCTGTAAACAAGTCTGGATGGTGCCTGGCAAAATGCCAGAGGGAGTGGTTTGTGAAGTAACAAAAGCGAGCCATTAAGTGTGAAGATTCCTTATTGGTTGACTGCTGTATCTATTTTATGCTAATGAGATAGGCTGTGTAAAATGTATAAATATCGCTCAGATCTTACAATAAACGGCTCTCATTCCTGCTGCATCAACATACACAAGTTATTCGTCACCCCCCAGGTTATTCTGCTGCAGCGGGACTGCGGCAGATGGTGGCCCGTTACGGGGAGCCCTGGGACACTCACGGGTAAGGGTCGAAAAAAGCTTTCTGTCCATAGATAGGACGGGAGCAATCTGCTCGTCCCTAGGCAGATAGGGCGATAGGAAAAATGACCATTTCGAGAAAATGGAGAAGATTGATGCAGTATGTTTGTGTCTTGTTTTGTCTTGAAATGTTGTATTGTCTTTGTGATGAAAATATGGAAGGGGTGAGAAGTAAATTGATAAGAGAAAAAGGCACCCCAGTGGAACCAAGAATAGTTAGGGCATGTGTTGATAAAAGCCCAGAAACTCTAGTCAGAAAGAAAAAGAAAGTTCAGAAGAAGAAGGATTATCAGGAAAAAAGTTGCAGCAAAAGGCTATTACTGAATACTTTTCGATACTGGAGGGTGCGTGAAATGACAAGGCGGCTGCCACCTGCCCAAGCCGATCATGGCGCAGTAAGAATTTTCCAAGAGGCAGTTGAGGGCTCTTCCCCGCCCCCCTGCCCGGGGGAGCGGATCACCACTGTGAGCCCAAATCTAGACCTGACCTGGAGGTACAGTCTCGCAGGCTTTTGCTCCCTGTGCCCGGAAGAAGTTTGAGCCCAGGACTCTCCCTGGGGCCATCTGGGGCTGCCCAGGATGCTACAGCTGGCAGAAGATGCCACTGGCATCCCTGAAGTTTGATCATTTCCAAGGCCAGTAACTACAATGGGTCTCCCACACCTGCAGGCTGATGAGTAATGAGTACTATTAAGGCTTATTTCAAATGTAAAAAACCTTGAGATAATGTACTAAAATTGTTCAGAAGGTTGTTTTCTTAGTGAAATGCTACAGGATTTTCTTTAGCCATCCGGAGTTCCTGCCTTCGTCCAAGTGCCGGTGAAAACAAAGGTGGAAGAATTTACAATGTTGCTGAGAACTGGAGGAAACTTCGGCTGAGAACCCGAGGAGACTTCGGAGCTATCGCTGTTTCTGCTACTACAACTTAAGCTAGCTGCCTGGAGAACTTACCTGGACTGTGATTTACCTGAACTCTGAGTTAATCTATTGAGACACTGCTTTATCTGGACTGAGACAACAGACTGTAATCTACAACAACTTGTAACTCGGTATCTTTGCTAACGGTGTCATTGCTGGTATAAGTTTTCCAAGGGCTTCTTGCATGGAGCCATCAATTGGATTGGTATTGTAACATTTTGTATCCTCCCTTTCTGTTTCTAGCAGGTTATTTATGGTGTTTCTGTAAAAAACACTATGGTCCTTATTTAAATTAAACAAAAGGGGGAAATGTTAACGTCTGTAAACAAGTCAGATTGGCACCTGTTATTTTGCCAGAGAAATGTTAGAGCCTGTAAAGAAGTCTGGATGGCGCCTGGCAAAATGCCAGAGGGAGTGGTTTGTGAAGTAACAAAAGCGAGCCATTAAGTGTGGAGATTCCTTATTGTTTGACTGCTGTATCTATTTCATGCTAATTAGATAGGCTGTGTAAAATGTATAAATACCGCTCTTATTCAACAATAAACGGCTTCCAGGCCTGCTGCATCAGTCTACACAAGTTGTTCGTCACCCCCCCGGTTATTTTGCCCAGCCAGCCGGGCTACGGCACTTACCTACTGATGTGAGGATGGCCAAATGCCAGGGAAGCTCTGAAGATGGTTCTTTCCTGATAAAGCAGGTATTGGCTCACCGCTGACTCCTGACTACTTCAAGAGTTGGCAAAGGAAAGCAGATTTGAGACAGAACAAGCAATTTTGGGGAACATAGTATGGCCCACCAGTCAGAGGACACTCTGGAGAGTCACAGACCAACTTGGAGGAAAGTGTTGCCTTTGTGGGTGTGGTTGTGGGTTTGTGTATCCCACTGTGTCTGTGGTTATAGACATTAGAAAAGAGAATGCATCAATGGATGTGTTCTGTCTAGTAGAAAGCTTCTCAGCATTCATCCTGCCAAATTTATGAATGGACTATGACTTTCCTTATGAATGGGCAATACCTGCTATCTTCCTAAGTTCCTGTTTTCTTCCTGAATTCTGGCCACTCTCAAGAATAGGCTCATGGTTTTGTGTAAAAGATATGTACCACCTCCAAACTCTGTAACATGGCCTTGTACTGGATAGATGAAGGGAATGGAGAGGAACTCAGAAAACTCAGATATCAGTGTGACCAGTAAAGTGTCAGTGGAGAAACACTGATTTGGGCCTTTTGTTTACCTATTGTTCCGTTGCCCTGAATGTCTGGAAGGTCTTTGCCTCAGTCCACCCCTTTGTGAAGCCTGAAGAAAACAGTTTTCTAATGGAAAATAATGAGCATCACCTGTGACTCTTTGCTTAATTGCCATGGAAAGGGATGTGTCTGAATTAGCCTCTTGGCCCTGTGTGAGGCTGTGACTTAGATTCTCACCACCTGATGAATCTAAGGAAAGATCTCATGTGTGCATCCAAAACCAAAATGGAAAAAGAGCAGTCTTGTGGATGAAGTCTCTCGCCTTCCTCTGTAAGGTTCCTGATTTCCATCAAGTGAGAATAGGTATCCTTTGGTTCAAAAAGTTTTTCAAAGCCCTGCATAGGCAAGCCCATAGGTGCTTGGATTTTCTCATGACTCCAATTCACATAAAGAATCTAAACCCCACAGACATTAGGCTCAAATTGGAGAAGCAGAGCAGTATTAATGGCAGGCCTATTTGATCACTCCTTGTTCACAGATAGGTTGTCAAGCCACCCTGACTTTAGACAAATGAGGGTAGGGAGCATATTTTGGATACTGTCTTCAGCTGCGCCCCTCATGGAAACTTCCAGCCAGAGGTAATGATGAGTGTCTATGTGGAAGTAGTTGAGAGCCATGTGGGAGTATTTTGGTTTTAATTGTGGTCATTTGTTTGGCTGATGGAAGAGATGACTGGGTCCACCTTGGCTTGAACTCTGGTGTGAGTCTTCTTAGAGACTGAGTTTGGAAATTACTGCAGAGATGTATTGCCATGAATTGTGTTGGGATTTTTGGAGGCCACACATGGTAGTGGCCTTTGGAAACTGAGATCTAGGTCCAGGGGGCTTCCCACAGAGCACTGGGAATCTGAGCCAGAATATCACATGATTTTATTCTTTAAGACTTGACAGCCATAGTTGAGAGTAAAAACACACATGGACCTCACATTGTAGACCTCAATGGGCCTGGCTTCATTTGATCATTTGGCCACTCTTTGGGAAGTCTTGCCTGTGAGAGTTCTCCAGATGTTTCATTGAAATGGGCTTTCTCACCATTTGATGTTTCCAGAATGAATTAAATCCCACAGTGCCTCCAACCTCATCCTTGAAAAATGGCTAGATAAACATCATAAAAATTTGAAATTCCCATCACCAGGTGTCACTGGATACACTTTGGATTTCCTGTTGCTGATCATGAGTGTACCAGACAGTGCCTTGATTGACTGGGTTTCATGAAAATGGTGTAGAACAGTGATGCAAATAAGTTAAAGTCTGTTGAGTAGTGGGCCTAGAGGAGTGTTTTGCAGGTCTGTGATAAAACTTCTGTGTTGGGATTATGTGGATCTGCCAAAAGGCTTGTAACTGACATGGTGCAGCCAGCAGACCCTTGTATGTAAAGGCATCTTGTTGAATGGAGAGGTTTCAGGTCAATGTTCAGAATCAGGTTGCTATGGTCAAGGGGGCAAGCTATGTGGGATAGAAGCCTGGTTGGTGCATTCTCCTGCAGACCCTGACGCACAACACGTGACAGATCTCCCTCCAGCACTGTGACCCAGTTGAATTTCTTGTATTTCCTGAAGCCAATACCAAACTCCCAGTGCAGCAGCAAGAATACCATGAAAAGTGGAGGATTACCAAATGGCTTCACAGTCCACACGGGGCCACACTTAGCCTTCAGTGGCAAGAGTTTACTTACAAAGAGAGAATTCAGCCTTGCTGCCTCACTTTCTTTGGAAAATAAGAAACCATGTTCTGCAGGTCACATAGATGGAGACCCAGCTTTGGTGGTCTCACTAGAAAGGAAGCCATAGGTCCTGACAACAACATATACTTCAAGTGGCCAACCTCAGAGGCAGGTTCTCCAGAAGTCTTTAGGCTGGCACATCTCCATATTTGTGCAATATTTACCCTGTCCCTTACTTTTGGAAACTCCTCTACCACCTCCAAGATTGTGAACTCGCAATCATGTTCCATTCCTGATATGTATTCACAGATTTTCTAACTCTTCTTCTTTTATT
This sequence comes from Callospermophilus lateralis, assembly GCF_048772815.1. NCBI lineage: Eukaryota > Metazoa > Chordata > Mammalia > Rodentia > Sciuridae > Callospermophilus > Callospermophilus lateralis. The sequence continues at coordinate 1,118,420 of NW_027514376.1, read as the reverse complement.
TTGTCTTACTTGGGGCAAAGATAGTGTCAAGGTATTGTTGTGAATGAGAGTAGGAAGATTTTGTGTAGCACATATTTGCATACACAAATATGTTCTACACCATTTTCATGAAACTCAGTAAATCAAGGCAGTGTCTGGTATACTCATAATGAGCAACAGGACATCCAATGTTTCTCCAGTGCCACCTGGTCATAGGAATTTCAAAAATTTCATGGTATTTATCTAGCTATTTTTCAAGCATGAAGTTGGAGGCACTGTGGGTTTCAGTTCATTCAGCAAACATTAAATGGTGAGGAAGCTCATTTCAATGAAATCTCTGGAGAACTCTCACAGGCACGGCTTCCCAAAGAGTGGACAAAAGGTCACATTAGGCCAGGCCCATTGAGGTCTACAATGTGAGGTCCATGTGTGTTTTGACTCTCAACTATGGCTGCCATTTCTTTAAGAATAAAATCATGTGATATCCTTGCTGAGATTCCCAGGCATCTGTGGAAATCCAACCGGGGCCTAGGTCTCAGTTTCCAAGAGGGACTTTCATGCGTGGCCTCTTAAAATCCTAAAAAAATTCATGGCAATGCTTCTCTGAGTTCAGTTCCAAAACCCAGTCTCTAAGGGGAATCACACCAGAGTTCAAGCCCACGTGGACCCAGTTATTTTTTCCAATGCAACACAAATGACCAAAATTAAAACCAAAACACTCCCACATGGCCTTCATCTTATTCCATATAGTCAATCATCTTAACCTCTGGCTGGAGGTTTCCATGAGGGGCGCAGCCCAAGACAGTGTCCAAAATCAGCTCGTTTGCCCCTCATTTGCCTAAAGTCAGGGTAGCCTGGACACCGTTTCTGTGAACCAGGAGTGAACAAATAATCCTGCCGTTAATACTTCTTTGTTTCTCCAATTTGAGGCCTACTGATTTTAGGTATCGATTCTTTAGGTGATTTAGAGTCATGCGAAAACACAAGCACCTCTGCAGGGCTTTGAAGAACTCATTTGACCCAAAGAATCCCTATTGTCATTTGATGGAGTGAAGGAACCTAACAGAGGAAGGCAAGAGACTTCATCCACAATGAATGATATTTTTTGCCATTTTGGTTTTGGAAGCTCACATGGGATCATTCTTAAGATCCATCAGGTGCTGAGAATCTAAGTCACAGCCACACACAGGTCCAAGAGGCTGATAAAGAGCCACAGGTGAGGCCCATTCATTTCCATTTGAAAACTGTTTTCTTCAGGCTTCACAAAGGGGTGGCCTGAGGCAAAGACCTTCCTGACATTCAGTGCAACACAACAATAAGTAAGCAAAAGGCCCAAAGCAGGGTTTCTGCACTGAGACTTTCCTGGTCACACTGATATCTGAGTTTTCTGAGATGCTCGCCATTCTCTTCAGCTATCCAGTACATGGCCATGTAGCAGAGCTTGGAGGTGGTACATATTTTGGACACAAATCCATGAGCCTATTCTGGAGAGTGGCCAGAATTCAGGAAGAAAACAACCACTTAGAAAGATAGCAGGTGTTGCACATCGATAAGACAAGCTGCAGTCCATTCATATATTGGGCAGGATGAATTATGGGAAGATTTATACTAGACAGGACACATCCATTAATGCATTTTCTTTTCTAATGTCTACAACAACGGACACAGTGGGATACACAGAAAGAGAAACACTCGCCATGTCAAATGACTTACTAGAAACTGTCCACTCCAAACCAAACAAACCGCCTTTCCTATCTATTCTCAGAACATGAGACAAAACAACAAACCCACACCCACTCCCACAAAGGCACCTCCTTCCCCCAAGTACGTCTGTGACTATCCGGAGTGTCCTCTGACTGGTGGGCCATACTATGTTCCCCCGAAATGGCCTGTCTTCTCTCAGATCTTGTTTCCTTGACCAACTCTGTGAGGATGTCAGGAAAAAGTGGTTAGCCACTACCTGTTTTCTCAGGAAAGGTCCATCTTCAGAGCTCTCCTGGCATTTGGCCACCCTCACATCATTAGGTACCAAGAAAACTGACTCTGTCCTTGGTAAATCCAAACAAGTGAGCCCACTGGGACTGGGACTGGGACTGCCTCTTGGTGCCTGGCTTCTTGGATACCAAGTTCAGAGAGTTCCATCACCAAGGATATGAGGTATGTCACATTCTTTGGAACTGAATGAGGTCACTGCCTTGGCAACCACTTTGTCCTAACAGTTACTTAAAAGGGTAACATAAGATGGAGGTTGCCCCTACTTCCTGTGACACTTTCATAAGGTAGAATGTATATCACCATTGGCACCCGGGAACAGCTCTCCACTCAGCCCTGGTTTGGTCCATCTTCTGTACAATAAGAAGAGAGAGAGGCAGATTCAGACACATCCCTTCATCCTGACCAGGTTGTTTGCCATGGAAGATGACTTTTGCTCTCTCAGGTGCTTCATACCTGCCTAAAACTTCTCCAGGTATCATTTGTGCATGGACATTTGAGGTTCTCATCAGATGGAAGGTCCCCAACTTTCCTGTATTGTAAGAACCACTCTGTCCCTGCTCTTCTGTAAAATGATTGAGGGAACAGTGTATACTTGGGGTTAAAAACAGGTTTGATTTGGATTACGAGTGATTCTGTGCGATGAATAATGGTATTGGGAACCTGAAATATTTACAAGAATATAGAGGTGAAATATAAGTAGGAAAACAGAAATCTAGGTATGATTCGAAGCCCAGAAGGGTTTTGCCCTTGATTGGGATACTTAGCTTTGAATGATGTTCTGCAAAGATGCCTCAGATAATTCGATATACAATGGCATAAGACCTTGTACATTGGATGATTGAATGTAGAAGAGAACATCCAGTCAAAAAGGGATATTCAGTAGGATTAGGAAGATAGTCGGTAGGTTTAGGAAGAAGAGTGAGTATAGGATTTGGACCAAAAGTTCTTTAGCAATAGACTTTCGGTTGTTGAGTGAATGTAAATGTCAGCACATATGAAGAGTCAGTCACTATGTTGAACTGGGGAAAATATGTAGAAAAGCAGATATCAATAGAAACATTACGAAATCAGGCAAAGTATAAAGTGAGTGATAGAATTAGACATTTTCAACAGGGTTGAGTTTGAATATATAAATTAGGAAAAAAACAAATATGTAGTCACCAATAGGATTGACAATTGACAGCATTAGGCAACCTGGACATGGATGTTTTTAGAAATCCATGTACACTTTCCATTTAGGCTTTGGTACAATCATAAGTGTGACCTTTCCATTTTTTGTCCAGAATATTACTGTGATAATGAGGTGACATGAGTATTTCTTTCACCATTTCTGGGAGCAATATATTGAAGATGTAAAATGAGAATCGGGGGTACAAAGAGGTGTACCCTGTTTCTAGGAACATAGAGAAAAAGCATGAATAGACCATACAGTGAATAAAAAATATAACTTTTTTGAACTTTAAATAATGAATTGAACTGATATCTGAAAAATTAAAGGAAATCGTATATTGATATACAATCATTCATTCCAACCAGGTATATATGTAATGGAAATATTTGTGTTTTGGTTTATCATGAAGAGTGTGTGAGTTTTGCTTCAAAATGATTATGGAAATTCAAAATAATGTGTTTGGAAAGAAGTCTCATGAAAAGACCAGTCAAGAAACCCTGACAATACATGTGTTCTGAAGCAAGAAGTGGAGAAAGTTGAAACAAATGCTTATTAATTTGTGAACTTGTGGATGAAATGTATATCCTGTGATGTGCAAAAACTGAAGAAACAATAATGTACCAGTGTCGAATACAAATGAATGACAAATTACATATCATGTCCCATAGGAGTCTACTTGCATTGATGTTAGACTGGGTCAGTTACTGTAGAATAATTAGGATTTGTATGCACCATTCACTGAAGTTAGTTTTCAGTACTAGGAAACAAATATGTATTTCAGGTGGATGAATATTTCTGATTATCATCTTGTGAAAAGTGGATTATAAATCCACATACATGAACATGAATGAATTTAGAGAGTGTATATTAGACACATATATTTCATATTTTGAAAAATTTGGAGAGTATATCTATATCTATATCTATGTCTATACACACACACACACACACACACACACACACACACACAACTCACAGACATTAAAAAGTACCAATATAAATGCCAATCGAAATTCATCAGTAAATATGTATCATCCACAAATGCAAAAATATTTATTTTACTGAACATGAGTTAATGTATAATGTTGTTCTACTAGGATGCTCTCCAATAAGTTGAATATTCATTTCCAACAGCATTTAGGAGGAGTGAACTCTTCTCACAATTTGTATCTGCCAAGACAGCCACCTCACAAAAATGTACGTGTGATACCTGGTAGGATTCTATATATGCATATAAATATACGTGTGTGAAGAGACTACAGAAAAAGGAAACAAGAATTCACATATTTGTTAAGTTTAAAATACATGGAGAATATTTCAAATAAATTTGACTAGATTTATAACTCCTACCTTATATAATGCAAATGTCAAGTCCAACTATACAACATGTCTCCTCTGAAGTACTTGTATTTCTAATGTGTTGGGTTAATTTTCTCCATTATATTAGGATGAATAGTCTGAGTCTACTAGGTATGGGTTAGTGTCAGGGATTTAGTATTTCGAATGGAAAATTGGAAAATGAATCCAATGTGTATGTAAATAGCGCTGCACAAATATCCTCCCGCTCTCATCCAGAACAATGCCTTGACATTACCTTCACACCAAGTAAGACACAATTAGAGGAGAAGAGTTACAAAATCAGTGAATACATATCTGGAATGGAAAATGCTCAGGAGTTCACAACCTTGGAGGTGGTAGAGGAGTTTCCAAAACTAAGGGACAGGGTAAACACTCCACAAACATGGAGCTCTGCTGGCCTAAAAACTTTTTGAGAAACTGCCTCTGAGCTTCCACACTTGAAATATATGTTGTTTTCAGGAGATTTGGCTTCCTCTGTAGTGAGAACATCAAAGCTGGGTCTGCATCTATGTGACCTGGAGGACATGGATTCTTATTTTCCAATGAACAAGATGAAGCAGTGCTGAATCCTCTCTTTGTAGGTAAACTGAGGCCACTGGGGACTAAGTGTCTCCCCGTGTGGACTGTGAAGCCATTTGGTCCTCTTCCACTTTTTGTGGTGTTTTTGCTGCTGCACTGTGAGTTTGGTATTTGTTTCACGAAATACTAGGAGCTAAACTGGGATACAGTGCTGGAGGGAGTTCTGTCACGTGTGGTGCGTCAGGGTCTGCAAGAGAATGCACCAACTAGGCTCCTATCTCTCACAGCTTGCCCCATTGCCCCCTTGTCCATATCAACCTGATTCTTAATTTTCCTCTGAAAACTCTCCATATAACAAGATGCCTTTACATATAAGGGTCTGTTGGCTGCACCATGTCAGTTACAAGCCATTTGGAATCCAATGGTAGATCCACATGGCCCTACCACGGATGTTTTATCAAACACCTCCCCACCACTGCTCTAGACCCACTACTCAGCAGGCTCCAAATTTCTGGCATCTCTGTTCTACACCATTTTCATGAAACTCAGTAAATCAAGGCACTGTCTGGTATACTCATGATCAGCAACAGGACATCCAATGTTTCTCCAGTGCCACCTGGTCATAGGAATTTCAAAAATTTCATGGTATTTATCTAGCCATTTTTCAAGCATGAAGTTGGAGGCACTGTGGGTTTCAGTTCATTCAGCAAACATTAAATGGTGAGGAAGCTCATTTCAATGAAATCTCTGGAGAACTCTCACAGGCATGGCTTCCCAAAGAGTGGACAAAAGGACACATTAGGCCAGGCCCATTGAGGTCTACAATGTGAGGTCCATGTGTGTTTTGACTCTCAACTATGGCTGCCATTTCTTTAAGAATAAAATCATGTGATATCCTTGCTGAGATTCCCAGGCCTCTGTGGAAATCCACCCGGGGCCAAGGTCTCAGTTTCCAAGAGCGACTTTCATGCATGGCCTCTTAAAATCCCAACAAAATTCATGGCAATGCTTCTCTGAGTTCAGTTCCAAAACCCAGTCTCTAAGGGGAATCACACCAGAGTTCAAGCCCACGTGGACCCAGTCATTTTTTCCAATGCCACACAAATGACCAAAATTAAAACCAAAACACTCCCACATGGCCCTCATCTTATTTCATATAGTCAATCATCTTAACCTCTGGCTGGAGTTTTCCATGAGGGGCGCAGCCCAAGACAGTGTCCAAAATCAGCTCGTTTGCCCCTCATTTGTCTAAAGTCAGGGTAGCCAGGACACCGTTTCTGTGAACCAGGAGTGAACAAATAAGCCTGCCGTTAATACTTCTGTGTTTCTCCAATTTGAGGCCTACTGATTTTAGGTATCGATTCTTTAGGTGATTTCGAGTCATGCGAAAACACAAGCACCTCTGCAGGGCTTTGAAGAACTCATTTGACCCAAAGAATCCCTATTGTCATTTGATGGAGTGCAGGAACCTAACAGAGGAAGGCAAGAGACTTCATCCACAATGAATGAAATTTTTTGCCATTTTGGTTTTGGAAGCTCACATGGGATCATTCTTAAGATCCATCAGGTGCTGAGAATCTAAGTCACAGCCACACACAGGCCCAAGAGGCTGATAAAGACACATCCCTTTCCAAAGCAATTAAGCAAAGAGCCACAGGTGAGGCCCATTCATTTCCATTTGAAAACTGTTTTCTTCAGGCTTCACAAAGGGGTGGCCTGAGGCAAAGACCTTCCTGACATTCAGTGCAACACAACAATAAGTAAGCAAAAGGCCCAAAGCAGGGTTTCTGCACTGAGACTTTCCTGGTCACACTGATATTTGGGTTTTCTGAGATGCTCGCCATTCTCTTCGCTATCCAGGACATGGCCATGTCACAGAGCTTGGAGGTGGTACATATTTTGGACACAAATCCATGAGCCTATTTCGGAGAGTGGCCAGAATTCAGGAAGAAAACAACAACTTAGAAAGATAGCAGGTGTTGCACATCGATAAGACAAGCTGCAGTCCATTCATATATTGGGCAGGATGAATTATGGGATGATTTATACTACACAGGACACATCCATTAATGCATTCTCTTTTCTAATGTCTACAACAACGGACACAGTGGGATACACAGAAACAGAAACACTCGCCATGTCAAATGACTTACTAGAAACTGTCCACTCCAAACCAAACAAACCGCCTTTCCTATCTATTCTCAGAACATGAGACAAAACAACAAACCCACACCCACTCCCACAAAGGCACCTCCTTCCCCCAAGTACGTCTGTGACTATCCGGAGTGTCCTCTGACTGGTGGGCCATACTATGTTCCCCCGAAATGGCCTGTCTTCTCTCAGATCTTGTTTCCTTGACCAACTCTGTGAAGATGTCAGGAAAAAGTGGTTAGCTACTACCTGTTTTCACAGGAAAGGTCCATCTTCAGAGCTCTCCTGGCATTTGGCCATCCTCACATCATTAGGTACCAAGAAAACTGACTGTGTCCTTGGTAAATCCAAACAAGTGAGCCCACTGGGACTGGGACTGGGACTGCCTCTGGGTGCCTGGCTTCTTGGATACCAAGTTCAGAGAGTTCCATCACCAAGGAAATGAGGTATGTCACATTCTTTGGAACTGAATGAGGTCACTGCCTTGGCAACCACTTTGTCCTAACAGTTGCTTCAAAGAGTAACATAAAATGGAGGTTGCCCACGCTTCCTGTGACACTTTCATAAGGTAGAATGTATATCACCATTGGCACCCGGGAACAACTCTCCACTCAGGCCTGGTTTGGTCCATCTTCTCTACAAAAAGAAGAAAGAGATTCAGATTCAGACACATCCCTTCATCCTGACCAGGTTGTTTGCCATGGAAGATGACTTTTGCTCTCTCAGGTGCTTCATACCTGCCTTCAACTTCTCCAGGTATCATTTGTGCATGGACATTTGAGGTTCTCATCAGGTGGAAGGTCCCCAACTTTCCTGTATTGTAAGAACCACTCTGTCCCTGCTCTTCTGTAAAATGATTGAGGGAACAGTGTATACTTCTGGTTAAAAACAGGTTTGATTTGGGTTACGAATGATTCTGTGTGATGAATAATGGTATTGGGAACCTGCAATATTTACAAGAATATAGAGGTGAAATATAAGTAGGAAAACAGAAATCTAGGTATGATTTGAAGCCCAGAAAGGTTTTGCCCTGGATTGGGATACTTAGCTTTGAATGATGTTCTGCAAAGATGCCTCAGATAATTCGATATACAATGGCATAGGACCTTGTACATTGGATGATTGAATTTAGAAGAGAACATCCAGTCAAAAAGGGATATTCAGTAGGATTAGGAAGATAGTCGGTAGGTTTAGGAAGAAGAGTGAGTATAGGTTTTGGACCAAAAGTTCTTTAGCAATAGACTTTCGGTTGTTGAGTGAATGTAAATGTCAGCACATATGAAGAGTCAGTCACTATGTTGAACTGGGGAAAATATGTAGAAAAGCAGATATCAATAGAAACATTACGAAATCAGGCAAAGTATAAAGTGAGTGATAGAATTAGCCATTTTCAACAGGGTTGAGTTTGAATATATAAATTAGGAAAAAAACAAATATGTAGTCACCAATAGGATTGACAATTGACAGCATTAGGCAACCTGGACATGGATGTTTTTAGAAATCCATGTTCACTTTCCATTTAGGCTTTGGTACAATCATAAGTGTGACCTTTCCATTTTTTTGTCCAGAATATTACTGTGATAATGAGATGACATGAGTAGTTCTTTCACCATTTCTGGGAGCAATATATTGAAGATGTAAAATGAGAATCAGGGGTACAAAGAGGTGTACCCTGTTTCTAGGAACATAGAGAAAAAGCATGAATAGACCATACTGTGAATAAATAATATAACTTTTTTGAACTTTAAATAATGAATAGAACTGATATCTGAAAAATTAAAGGAAATTGTATATTGATATACAATCATTCATTCCAACCAGGTATATATGTAATGGAAATATTTGTGTTTTGGTTTATCATGAAGAGTGTGTGAGTTTTGCTTAAAAATGATTATGGAAATTCAAAATAATGTGTTTGGAAAGAAGTCTCTCATGAAAAGACCAGTCAAGAAACCCTGACAATACATGTGTTCTGAAGCAAGAAGTGGTGAAAGTTGAAACAAATGCTTATTAATTTGTGAACTTGTGGATGAAATGTATATCCTGTGATGTGCAAAAACTGAAGAAACAATAATGTACCAGTGTCGAATACAAATGAATGACAAATTACATATCATGTCCCATAGGAGTCTACTTGCATTGATGTTAGACTGGGTCAGTTACTGTAGAATAATTAGGATTTGTATGCACCATTCACTGAAGTTAGTTTTCAGGAAACAAATATGTATTTCAGGTGGATGAATATTTCTGATTATAATCTTGTGAAAAGTGGATTATAAATCCACATACATGAACATGAATGAATTTAGAGAGTGTATATTAGACGCATATATTTTATATTTTGAAAAATTTGGAGAGTATATCTATATCTATATCTATATCTATACACACACACACATACACACACACACACACAACTCACAGACATTAAAAATACCAATATAAATGCCAATCGAAATTCATCAGTAAATATGTATCATCCACAAATGCAAAAATATTTATTTTACTGAACATGAGTTAATGTATAATATTGTTCTACTAGGACGCTCTCCTATAGGTTGAATTTTCATTTCCAACAGCATTTAGGAGGAGTGAACTCTTCTCACAATTTGTATCTGCCAAGACAGCCACCTCACAAAAATGTACGTGTGATACCTGGTAGGATTCTATATATGCATATAAATATACATGTGTGAATAGGCTACAGAAAAGGAAAACAAGAATTCACATATTTGTTAAGTTTAAAAACACATGGAGAATATTTCAATTAAAATTTGACTAGATTTATAACTCCTACCTTATATAATGCAAATGTCAAGTCCAACTATACAACATGTCTCTGGAGAACCTTTGGATGTCCTGTTGTTTATCATGAGTATACTAGACAGTGTCTTGATTGACTGTGTTTCATGAAAATGATCTAGAACAGACATGCCAGTAAGTTGGTGCCTGCTGAGTAGTGTGCCTAGAGCAGTGGTGTGTATGTGTGTCATAATACATCTCTGATGTGGCCATATGGATTTGCCATTGGCTTCCAAATGGCTTGTGACAGACATGGTGAGGTCAGCAGACACTAATATGTAAGGGCGTCTTGTTATATGGAGAGGTTTCATGGCAATGTTAAGAATCAGGTTGCAATAGACAAGGGAAAAAGATATGTGGGATAGAAGCCTGGTTGGTGCATTCTCCTGCAGACCCTGACCCACCACATGTGGCAGAACTCCATCCAGCACTGTGTCCCTTTTGAACTCCTTGTATTTCGTGAAGCAAATACCAAACTCCCAATGCAGGAGAAAGAAAAACCATGAAAAAGTGGAGGATGACCAAATGGCTTCACAGCCCAGATGGGGAGAGACTTAGCACGCACTGGTCACATTTTACTTAAAAGAGAGAATTCACCACTGCTGCCTCATGTTCATTAGAAAATAAGAAACCATGTCCTCCAGGTCACATAGAATCAGACCCAGCTTTGATGGTCTCACGACAAAGGAAGCTAAAGCTCCTGAAAACAACATATATTTCAAGTGCCCAACCTCAGAGGCAGTTTATCAAGAAGTCCTTTAGGCCAGCAGAGCTCCATGTTTGTGGAGTTTTTAACCTGTCCCTTACTTATGGAAACTTCTCTACCACATCCAAGGTTGTGAACTCATGAGCATTTTCCATTCCAGTTATATATTCACAGATTTTATAACTCTTCTCCACTAATTGTGTCTTACTTGGGGCGAAGGTAATGTCAAGGCATTGTTCTGGATGAGAGAGGGAAAATATTTTGTGTAGCACATATTTGATAGACATTGGATTCTTTTTCCTATTTTCCATTCAAAATACTGAATCCCTGACCCTAACACATACCCTACTAGACTCTGACTACTAATCCTAATATGATGGAGAAAAATAACCCAAATAGAACAGAAATACAAGCAGGTCAGAGGAGGCATGGTGTATTTTTGAACTTTTCTTTTGCATAATAAATGGTAGGTGTTATAAATCTAGTGAATTTTTATTTGGAATAGTTTTTCATGTGTTTTTAAAATTAACAAATATGTGAATCCCTGCCTCCCTTTCTGTGTAGCCTATACAGCACATGTATTTTTACATGTACATATTGAATCCTACCTGGTATCACACGTACATTTTTGTGAGGTTGCTGACTCGGCAGATATAAATTGTGTGAAGAGACTACCCCTCTTAAACGCTGTTGGAACTAAAAATTCAACCTATGGGTGAGCTTCCTAGTACAACAACATTATACATAATTTCATGTTCAGTAAAGTATATATTTTTGCATCAGTAGATGTTATATATTTCATTATAAATTTTATTTGGCATATATTGCTACTTTTTTATGTTTCTCTGTGTGTTTTTTTGGTATATATATATATATATATATATATATATATATATATATATATACTCTCCTGATTTATCAAAACATGAAATATATGTGTCTTATATACACTCTCTACATTCATACATTCTTTCATGTATGCATGAGGAAATATAATCAACTTTTCTCAAGATTATTATTGGAAATATTCATCCACCTGAAATACATATTTGTTTCCTTGTACTGACAACTCACTTCTGTGAATGGTGCATACAAATCCTAATAATTCTACAGTATCTGACCCAGTTTAACATCAATGCAAGTAGATTCCTATGGGACATGATGTGTATTTTGACGTTCATTTACATTCAACACTGCTACATTAATATTTCTGCAGTTTTTGCACATCATAGGATATATATTTCATCCACAAGTTCACAACTTTATAGGTATTTTTTCACTTTTAATCATTTCCTGCTTCAGAACACATGTATTCCTCCCGGTTTCTTGACTGGTCTTTTCATGAGACTTCTCTGCAAACACATTTTTTTTTTTAATTTCATAATCAGTTTTGAAGCAAAACTCACACACTTTTTATGATAAACCATAAATCTAATATCACCATTAGAAGCATAACTGTTTGGAATGGATGATTGTATATCAATATTAGGTTTCCTGTATATTTTCAGAAATCAATTCAATCCATTATTTAAAGTTCGAACCAGTTATATTATTTATTCACAGTATGGTCTATTCATGCATTATCTCTATATTCATAGGCACAAGGTACACCTATTTGTACCCCCAATTAATTTATACGTCTTCAAAATATTGCTTTCCTACATATTTTACCCAGTTCATCATTGTGACTGACTCTTCACATGTGCTGACATTTACAATCACTCTCTACCTGAAACCCTATTGCTAAAGAACTTTTGGTCCAAATCCTATACTCACTCTTTTATCTAAACCTACCGACTATTTTCCTAATCCTACTGAATATCCCTTTTTGACTGGATGTTCTCTTCCACATTCAATCATCCAAATTAGAAGGTCCTATGCCATAGTATATTGATTTAACTGAGACAACTGTGCAGGACATAAATCAATGCTAAGTATCCCAATCAAGGGCCCAATGCCCTTCTGGGCTTCAAAACTTACCTAGATTTCTGTTTTCATACTTATATTTCACCTATATATTCTTATAAATATCACAGGTTCCTAATACAAATATTCATTCCAGAGAATGATTCCTAACCCAAATTGAACATGTTATTAACCCTAACCATACACTTTTCCCTCAATCTAATTTTACAGAAGAGCAGGGACAGAGTTGGTCTTACAATACAGGAATATAGGTGATCTTCCAGCTGCTGAAAACCTAAAAGGTCCATGCTGAAATGATCCTTGGAGAAGATGTAGGCAGCTATGAAGGACATGAGAGAGCAAAAGTCATCTTCCATGGCAAACAACCTGGTCAGGTTGATGGGATGTGTCTGAATTAGCCTCTCTCTTCCTAATGTAGAGAAGATGGACCAAACCATGCCTGTGTGGAGAGCTGTTCCCCGGTGCCTATGGTTGATATACCATTCTAACATATGAATGAGTCACAGCAAGTAGAGGCAGCCTCCATCTTTTGGGAACCATGTAAGCAACTGTTAAAACAAAGTGGTTTCCAAGGCAGTGACTTCATTCAGATCTTGAAGAAAGTGACATCACCTTACAGTTTTGGTAATGAAAGTCTGTGATCTTGGCATCCAGGAAACCAGGCACACAGAGTCAAACCCACTCCATGTCCCAGTGGGCTAACTTGTTTGGATTTAACAAGACAGAGTCACTCTTTCTTTGTACCTACTGATGTGAGGACAGCCAAATGCCTGGAAACTATGAAGACTGGCCTTTCCAGAGAAAGCAGGTAGTTTCTCACCATGGGCTCCTGATAACTTCACAGAGTTGGCCAAAGAGACCAGATTGGAGACAGGACACGCCATTTTGGGGGAACATAGTATGGCCCACAAGTCAGAGGACACTCCGGATAGTCACAGACCTACTTGGGGAAAGGAGGTGACTTTTTGGGTGTGAGTGTGAGTTTGTGGTTTTGTCTCATGTTCTGAGAATAGTTAGGAAAGCTGGTTTGTTTGTTTTGGAGTGGACTGTGTCTAGTAAGTCCTTTGACAAGGTGAGTGTTTCTGTGTCTATATATCATACTGTGTCCGTGATTGTAGACATTAGAAAAGAGAATGCATCAATGGATGTGTCCTGTCTACGAGAAAGCTTCAAAGCATTCATCCTGTGCAATTTATGAATGGACTGCAGGTTGCCGTATGGATGGGCAACTCCTGCCATCTTTCTAAATTCCTGTTTTCTTCCTGAATTCTGGACACTCTCCAGAATACGCTCATGATTTTGTCCAAGATATGTACCACCTCCATCTCTGTGACATGGCCATGTACTGGATAGCTGATGGGAATGGCGAGTATCTCAGAAAACTCAGATATCAGTATGCCCAAGAAAGTCTCAGTGGAGAAACCCTGCTTTGGGCCTTTTGCTTACCTATTCTGTTGCCCTGAATGTCAGGAAGGTCTTTGCCTCAGGCCACACTTTGTGAAGCCTGCAGAAAATAGTTTTCAAATGGAAAAGAATGGTCATTACCTGTGCCTCTTTGCTTAATTGCTTTGGAAATGGATGTTTCTGAATCAGCCTCTCAGCCCTATGTGAGGCTGTGGCTTAGATTCACAGCACATGATGGGTCTAAAGAAAAATCCCATGTGTGCATCCCAAACCAAAATGGACAAAAGAGCTGTCAGAGTAGTTCTTACAATACAGGAAAGTTGGGGACCTTCCACTTGACGAGAACCTCAAATGTCCATGCACAAATGATACCTGGAGAAGTTGTAGGCAGGTATGAAGCACCTGAGAGAGCAAAAGTCATCTTCCATGGCAAACAACCTGGTCAGGATGAAGGGATGTGTCTGAATCTGAATCTCTCTCTTCTTATTGTAGAGAAGATGGACCAAACCAGGCCTGAGTGGAGAGCTGTTCCCGGGTGCAAATGGTTGATATACATTCTACCTTATGAAAGTGTCACAGGAAGTAGGGGCAACCTCCATCTTATGTTACCCTTGGAAGCAACTGTTAGGACAAAGTGGTTGCCAAGGCAGTGACCTCATTCAGTTCCAAAGAATGTGACATACCTCATTTCCTTGGTGATGGAACTCTCTGAACTTGGTATCCAAGAAGCCAGGCACCCAGAGGCAGTCCCAGTCCCAGTCCCAGTGGGCTCACTTGTTTGGATTCACCAAGGACAGAGTCAGTTTTCTTGGTACCTAATGATGTGAGGATGGCCAAATGCCAGGAGAGCTCTGAAGATGGACCTTTCCTGAGAAAACAGGTAGTGGCTAACCACTTTTTCCTGACATCTTCACAGAGTTGGTCAAGGAAAGAAGGTCTGAGAGAAGACAGGCCATTTCGGGGGAACATAGTATGGCCCACCAGTCAGAGGACACTCCGGATAGTCACAGACCTACTTGGGGGAAGGAGGTGCATTTGTGGGAGTGGGTGTGGGTTTGTTGTTTTGTCTCATGTTCTGAGAATAGATAGGAAAGGCGGTTTGTTTGGTTTGGAGTGGACAGTTTCTAGTAAGTCATTTGACACGGCGAGGGTTTCTGTTTCTGTGTATCCCACTGTGTCTGTTGTTGTAGACATTAGAAAAGAGAATGCATTAATGGATGTGTCCTGTCTAGTATAAATCTTCCCATAATTCATCCTGCCCAATATATGAATGGACTGCAGCTTGTCTTATCGATGTGCAACACCTGCTATCTTTCTAAGTTGTTGTTTTCTTCCTGAATTCTGGCCACTCTCCAGAATAGGCTCATGGATTTGTGTCCAAAAAATGTACCACCGCCAAGCTCTGTGACATGGCCATGTACTGGATACCTGAAGAGAATGGCGAGCATCTCAGAAAACTCAGATATCAGTGTGACCAAAAAAATCTCAGTGCAGAAACCCTGCTTTGGGCCTTTTGCTTACTTATTGTTGTGTTGCACTGAATGTCAGGAAGGTCTTTGCCTCAGGCCACCCCTTTGTGAAGCCTGAAGAAAACAGTTTTCAAATGGAAATGAATGGGCCTCACCTGTGGCTCTTTGCTTAATTGCTTTGGAAAGAGATGTGTCTTTATCAGCCTTTGGACCTGTGTGTGGCTGTGACTTAGATTCTCAGCACCTGATGGATCTTAAGAATGATCCCATGTGAGCTTCCAAAACCAAAATGGCAAAAAATATCATTCATTGTGGATGAAGTCTCTTGCCTTCCTCTGTTAGGTTCCTGCACTCCATCAAATGAGAATAGGGATTCTTTGGGTCAAATGAGTTCTTCAAAGCCCTGCAGAGGTGCTTGTGTTTTCGCATGACTCTAAATCACCTAAAGAATCGATACCTAAAATCAGTAGGCCTGAAATTGGAGAAACAAAGAAGTATTAAAGGCAGGCTTATTTGTTCACTCCTGGTTCACAGAAACGGTGTCCAGGCTACCCTGACTTTAGGCAAATGAGGGGCAAAGGAGCTGATTTTGAACACTGTCTTGGGCTGCGCCCCTCATGGAAACCTCCAGCCAGAGGTTAAGATGATTGACTATATGGAATAAGATGAGGGCCATGTGGGAGTGTTTTGGTTTTGATTTTGGTCATTTGTGTGGCATTGGAAAAAATGACTGGGTACACGTGGGGTTGAACTCTGGTGTGATTCCCCTTAGAGACTGGGTTTTGGAAATGAACTCAGAGAAGCATTGCCATGAATTTTGTTGGGATTTTAAGAGGCCACGCATGAAAGTCGCTCTTGGAAACTGAGACCAAGGCCCCGGGTGGATTTCAACAGAGGACTGGAAATCTCAGCAAGGATATCACATGATTTTATTCTTAAAGAAATGGCAGCCATAGTTGAGATTCAAAACACACATGGACCTCACATTGTAGACCTCAATGGGCCTGGCCTAATGTGACCGTTTGTCCACTCTTTGGGAAGCCGTGCCTGTGAGAGTTCTCCAGAGATTTCATTGAAATGAGCTTCCTCACCATTTAATGTTTGCTGAATGAACTGAAATCCACAGTGCCTCCAACTTCATGCTTGAAAAATGGCTAGATAAATACCATGAAATTTTTGAAATTCCTATGACCAGGTGGCACTGGAGAAACATTGGATGTCCTGTTGCTGATCATGATTATACCAGACAGTGCCTTGACTTACTGAGTTTCATGAAAATGGTGTAGAACAGAGATGCCAGTAAGTTGGAGCCTGCTGAGTAGTGGGTCTAGAGCAGTGGTGGGGAGGTGTTTGATAAAACATCCGTGGTAGGTCCATGTGGATATACCATTGGATTCCAAATGGCTTGTAACTGACATGGTGCAGCCAGCAGACCCTTATTTGTAAAGGCATATTGTTATATGGAGAGTTTTCAGAGGAAAATTAAGAATCAGGTTGATATGGACAAGGGGGCAATGGGGCAAGCTGTGAGAGATAGGAGCCTAGTTGGTGCATTCTCTTGCAGACCCTGACCCACCACACGTGACAGAACTCCCTCCAGCACTGTGTCCCAGTTTAGCTCCTAGTATTTTGTGAAACAAATACCAAACTCACAGTGCAGCAGCAAAAACTCCACAAAAAGTGGAAGAGGACCAAATGGCTTCACAGTCCACACGGGGAGACACTTAGTCCCCAGTGGCCTGAGTTTACCTTCAAAGAGAGGATTCAGCACTGCTTCATCTAGTTCTTTGGAAATAAGAAACCATGTCCTCCAGGTCACATAGATGCAGACCCAGCTTAGATGGTCTCACTACAAAGGAAGCCAAATCTCCTGAAAACAACATATATTTCAAGTGCAAAACTCAGTGGCAGTTTCTCAAAAAGTTTTTAGGCCAGCAGAGCTCCATGTTTTTGGAGTTTTTACCCTGTCCCTTATTTTTGGAAACTGCTCTACCACCTCCAAGGTTGTGAACTCCTGAGCATTTTCCATTCCAGATATGTATTCACTGATTTTGTAACTTTTCTCCTCTAATTGTGTCTTACTTGTGGTGAAGGTAATGTCAAGGCATTGTTCTGGATGAGAGCACTAGGATATTTGTGCAGCATATATTTACATACACATTGAATTCATTTTCCAATTTTCCATTCGAAATACTGAATCCCTGACACTAACCCATACCTAGTAGACTCAGACTATTCATCCTAATATAATGGAGAAAATTAACCCAACACAATAGAAATACAAGCACTTCAGAGGAGACATGTTGTATTGTTGGACTTGACATTTGCATTATATAAGGTAGGAGTTATAAATCTAGTCAAATTTTAATTGAAATATTCTCCATGTGTTTTTAAACTTAACAAATATGTGAATTCTTGTTTCCCTTTTCTGTAGCCTATTCACACATGTATATTTATATGCATATATAGAATCCTACCAGGTATCACACGTACATTTTTGTGAGGTGGCTGCCTTGGCAGATACAAATTGTGAGAAGAGTTCACTCCTTCTAAATGCTGTTGGAAATGAAAATTCAACCTATAGGAGAGCGTCCTAGTAGAACAACATTATACATTAACTCATGTTCAGTAAAATAAATATTTTTGCATTTGTGGATGATATATATTTACTGATGAATTCGATTGGCATTTATATTGGTACTTTTTAATGTCTGTGAGTGTTGTGTGTGTGTGTTTGTGTGTGTGTGTGTATATATATATAGATATGGATATAGATATAGATATAGATATAGATATACTCTCCAAATTTTTCAAAATATGAAATATATGTGTCTAATATACACTCTCTAAATTCATTCATGTTCATGTATGTGGATTTATAATCCACTTTTCACAAGATTATAATCAGAAATATTCATCCACCTGAAATACATATTTGTTTCCTAGTACTGAAAACTAACTTCAGTGAATGGTGCATACAAATCCTAATTATTCTACAGTAACTGACCCAGTCTAACATCAATGCAAGTAGACTCCTATGGGACATGATATGTAATTTGTCATTCATTTGTATTCGACACTGGTACATTATTATTTCTTCAGTTTTTGAACATCATAAGATATACATTTGCCAAGGCAGTGACCTCATTCAGTTCCAAAGAATGTGACATACCTCATTTCCTTGGTGATGGAACTCTCTGAACTTTGTATCCAAGGAGCCAGGCACCCAGAGGCAGTCCCAGGCCCAGTCCCAGTGGGCTCACTTGTTTGGATTTACCAAAGATAGAGTCAGTCATTCTTGGTACCTACTGAAGTGGGATTACCAAATGCCTGGAGAGCTCTGAATAGGGAGCTTTCCTGAGAAAGCAGGTACTGGCTCTCCACTTTTTCCTTACAACTTTACAGAGTTGGCCAAGGAAAACAGATCTGAGAGAGGACAGGCCATTTCGGAAGAACAGAGTATGGCCACCAGTCAGAGGACACTCTGGTTAGTCATACACCTATGGGGAAGGAGGTGCCTTTTTGGGAGTGGGTGTGGGTTTGTGGTTTGTCTCATGTTCTGAAAATAGGTAGGAATGGCGGTTTGTTTGTTTTGGAGTGAACTGTTTCCGGTAAGTCATTTGAAGAGGTGAGTGTTTCCATGTCTGTGTATCCCACTGTGCCTGTGGTAGTAGACATGAGAAAAGAGAATGCAGCAATGGATGTGTCATGTCTAGTATAAAGCTTCCCAGCATTCATCCTGCCCAATTTATGAATGGAGTGTGGCTTGCCTTATGCACGGGCAACACCTAATACCTTCCTAAGTCCCTGTTTTCTTCCTGAATTCTGGCCACTCTCTAGAATAGGCTGATGGTTATGTGTCCAAGATATGTACCAAATCCAAGGTCTTTGACATGGCCATGTACTGGATACCTGAATGGAATGGCCAGCATCTCAGAAAACTCAGATATCAGTGTGACCAGGAAAGTCTCAGTGGAGATACCCTGCTTTGGGCCTTTTGCTTACCTATTGTTCTGTTGCCCTGAATATCAGGAAGGTCTTTGTCTCATGCAACCCCTTTGTTAAGCCTGAAGAAAACAGTTTTCAAATGGAAATGAATGTGCATCACCTCTGGCTCTTTGCTTAATTTCATTGGAAAAGGATGTGTCTGATTCAGGCCCTTTGCCCTGTTTTAGGCTGTGACTTAGATTCTCAGCACCTGATGGATGTAAAGAAAGATCCCATATGTGCATCTAAACCAAAATGGAAAAACGTTCAATCAATGTGCATGAATTATATTGCCTTCCTTTGTTAGGTTTCTGAAATCCATCATGTCAGAATAGGGATTCTTTGGGTGAAATGAGTTCTTCAAATCTCTGCAGAGGGGCTTGGCTTTTCTTATGACTCCAATTCACAAAAAGAATCTAGACCCCACACTCAGAGAGCCTCAAATTGGAGAAGCGAAGCAGTATTAAGGGCAGGCCTATTTGATCACTCCTGGTTCACAGGAAGGGTGTCCAAGCCACCCTGACATTCGGCAAATGAGGGGCAAGGGAGCTTATTTTGGACACTGTCTTGGGATGTGCCTCTCATGAAAACCTCCATCCAGATGTTATGATGAGTATCTTTATGGTAGAAGATGAGGGCCATGTAGGAGTGTTTTGGTTATAATTGTGGTAATTTGTGTGGCAGTTGGAAGAGATGACTGGGTAAACCTGGGCTTGAATTCTGCTGTGATTCCCCTTAGAGACTGAGTTCTGGAACTGACCTCAGAGAAGTATTGACATGAATTGTGTTGGGATTTTAGGAGGCCAGGAATGAGAGTTGCCATTGGAACCTGGGATCAAGGCCCAGAGTGGCTTTCCACAGAACACTGGGAATCACAGCCAGGATATTACATGATTTTATTCTGAAAGACTTGGCAGGCATAATTGAGATTCAAAACACACTTGGACCTCGCTTTGTAGACCTCAATGGGCCTGGCTTCATGTGACTTTTTGGCCACTCTTTGGGTAGACTTGCCTGTGAGAGTGCTCCAGAGATTTCCCTGAAATTAGCTTCCTCACCATTTAATGGTTCCTGAATGAATTGAAACCAACATTGCCTCCAAATGCATCTGTGAAAAAATGCTAGATAATTACCATGAAATTTTAGAAATTCCGATGACCAGCTGGCACTGGAGGACCTTTGATGTCCTGTTGATGATCATGAGTATACCAGACAGGGCCTTGATTGACTGGGTTTCATGAAAATGGTGTAGAACAGAGATGCCAGTAAGTTGGGGCCTGGTAAGTAGTGGGCCTAGAGCTGTGTTATGCAAATGTGTGATAAAACATCTGTGGTGGGGCCATTGGATCTTCCATTGGCTTCCAAATGGCTGTGACTGACATGGTGCAACCATCACACCCATATATGTAAAGGCATATTTTTATATGGAGAGGTTTCAGAGCAATGTTCAGTATCATGTTGCTATTGTCAAGGGGGCAAGCTACTTGAGATAGAACCCTGGTTGGTGCATTCTCCTGGAGACCCTGCCAACCACACCTGACAGAACTCCCTTCAGCACTGTGTCCCATTTGAACTCGTTGTATTTCATGAAGCAAATACCAAACTCCCAGTGCAGCAGCAAGAAACACCACGAAAATTGGAGGATGACCATTGGTTTCACAGTCCACACGGGAAGATCCTTAGCCCTCAGTGGCCAATGTTTACCTACAAAAAGAGAATTCATCACTGCTGCCTCATTTTTATTTGAAAATAAGTAATCATTTCCTCCAGGTCACATAGATGCAGATCCAGCTTTGATGGTTTCACTACAAATAAAGCTAAAGCTCCTGACAACAACATATATTTCAAGTGCCCAACCTCAGAGGCAGATTCTCAAAAAGTCTTTTGGCCAGCAGAGCTCCATGTTTGTGGAGTGTTTACCCTGTCTCTTACTTTTGGAAACTCCTCTACCACCTCCAAAGATGTGAAATCTGGAGCATTTTCCATTCTAGATATGTATTCACAGATTTTCTAACTCTTCTCCTCTAATTGGGTCTTACTTGGGGCGAAGGTAATGTCAAGGCATTGTTCTGGAGGAGAGTGGGAAGACTTTTCCGTAGCATATATTTGCATACACATTGGATTCAGTGTCCTATTTTCAATTCAAAATACTGAATACCTGACTCTAACCCATACCCTACCAGACTCTGACTACTAATCCTAATATGATGGAGAAAAATAACCCATAAAGAATAGAAATACAAGCAGTTCAGAGTAGGCATGGTGTATAGATGGACTTGCCTTTTGCATGATACAGAGTTGGAGTTATAAATCTAGTCAATTGTTTGTTGAAATAGTTGTCCTTGTATCTTTAAGGTTAACATATATGTGAATTGATGTCTCCCTTTCTCTGTATTCTTATATGCACATATAGATTCCTATCTGGTACCACACGTACATTCTTGTGAGGTGCCTGACTTGGCAGATACAAATTGTTAGAAGAGATCACTCCTACTAAACCCTGTTGGAACTGAATATTCAACCTATGGGTGAGCTTGCTAGTTGAACAGCATTATACATAAATCCATGTTCAGTAAAATGAATATTTTTAGATCTGTGGATGGTATATATTTTATAATGAATTTTGATTGACATATATATTGCTACTTTTTTGTCTGTGTGTTTGTTTTATGTATATGTATATATATGTATATATATATATATATATATGTGTGTGTGTGTATATATATATATATATATATATATATATATATATATACACTCTCCAGATTTTTCAAAATATGAAATATATGTGTCTTATATTCACTCCCTAAATTCATTCATGTTCATGTATGTGGATTTATAATCAACTATTCACAAGATTATTCTCAAAATATTCATCCACCTGAAATTTGCCCAATGCTCTCAAATGTCAATCCTATTTGTGACTATATCTTTGTTTCTTCCTAAGATTATATATTTAAACTCAACCCTGTTCAAAATGTCTAATCCTATCACACACTTTATACTTTGCCTGATTTTGTAATGTCTCTATTGATATATGCTTTCCTACATATTTTCCCCACTTCATCATTGTGACTGACTCTTCACTTGTGCTGACATTTACATTCACTCTCTAATCGAAATCCTATTGCTAAGAAACTTTTGTTCCAAATCTTATACTCACCCTTCTTCCTAAACTTACTGACTATCTTCCTAATGCTACAGACTATCCCTTTTTGACTGGATGTTCTCTTCTACATTCAATCATCCAAGTAAACGTGGTGCGAGCTTCAGAGGAGGAGACTACCAACAGGCTATCTCATGCAACATCAAAGGGTTTATTGGGTGTCCAGAATGCTGGGGTTCAGAGCTCACCTGAATAGAGCAGATAGCCCTGAGAATAGCTGAAGTAGAGCTTATATACTTTCCCTGGAGAGAGAAGGGAGGGAATTGTATTGATGGGTCAGGGCGAGTGGGCGGTTTGCATGCAACTGGGAGAGGGAGTACATTCTGCAATTTGGCAGCTGGGGATAGAACATTCTGGGAACAAATTTTGCAAACATTTCTCAAGATTTCAACAGTGTTCTGTTAAGCATACAGAAAAACAAGATGTGACAAGTACCTATTTTATTAATATTTCATTCCCCACTTCTTCTTCTGGCTAATTTTAATCATAAAAATGATCATTGGAGGGTGTCACATTCAATGTCTGCTAGTGGGGTATTACCATAAGTTTAACTCCTCCAATTTGAGCCTGGAGAAAAGATATTACACGGTTGAGCAAACAGGGTTATATAGTTAGCAATAATATGAGGATCATTATTGGACCAGCCAGGGTTGATAAAAACGTAGTTAACCAGGGGGACTGTGTGAACCAAGACTCAAGCCACCCTTTTGGGCCCTCTCTCATTTGTTGATGCTCTTCAAGGTGTCTTTTAAATTTACTCATAGATTTTATTACGACTCCAGTATAGTCAGCATAAAAACAACATTCTTCCCTCAATGCAGCACAAAGCCCCGCTTCTCTAATGAAGAGGAGGTCCAACCCTCAACTGTTCTGTAAAACAACTTCAGAGAGAGAGGTTAAAGTTTCATGCAAAGCCCTGAAGGAGGTTTCTAATATCTTACTTTTGCTCTATTGCTGCTTCTAATTGGGTCATCTTTTGTGTCCCATGGACAATGCCACTGGTTCCTCTGCCCACCCGTGCAGCAACTCCTATTCCTAATAGGATGGCTAAAGTGAGGGATATATGTTCCCAGTGGAACCGGTTGTATGCCCCCCCTATTTGATCTTCAAATGAACCTGCATCATGATAGAGCACTCTGGGAAACATCTGCACCATTACACAATTTATCACATATCCTGATCATTTCATGAAAACATAAACGATGTTTAAGTATATAGAATTATGCTGTTGTAGGCACTGACAAAGCAAGGCACCTAAGATAGCACTCAAGAGAGGGAAACAGTCCTATTTGGTTGCAACCGGATTCAGAGGGCATTGCTTATATTGTAATCAATTAATCCCATGAAACTCAAGTTTAGGTAGTTTCAGAATTTTGTACCCAACATATAAGGAATGGGGCTCAGAAGTTCACAGTCTTCAGAAGTTTAAAAAAGCAGTATTTGTTTCTGTTTTTCCTTCTGTTCTGGGCAAGTTAACTTTTCAAGGACACCTGGGAGGAGGAGAGCTTTTTCTTCCATTTCTTATTTTCCCCCTGCCAGCTGTTACCATGGAGCCCGGTTGGTAATTTCTTTATCTTAGAAATGTAGCCATCTCTGTGAAGCCCCAGATGAAGGCCAGAGGACTTGTTCACATATTTTGTGAAAAACTAGTTAGGGGTTGTCTAGCTTAGAAGTACTGAGATTTTTAGCCAGTGGCCAAGTAGAACAGGGCAATACGAAAGAGAAAGTTTATCTACATTAAAGTCTTTATTGGGACTGTTTTGCTGAAAGTTCAAAACTCAGCCATGGTGAAGACTTCTGAAGAAGGTCATTTAAGACTTTTCTGTGGGCCTGGTACAGAGGGGGAAAGACGGGGAAGGTGGGGCTGAGAGCACCTCCGAGGATCTGAGAATGAGGGAAAAGAGAGATGTAAAAGAATAATGCGAAAGGGTATTGGGAATTTCCTAGCAGCAAACTTGAGCAGTAGATCAGGTAGAGCAGAGTGAAAGACGGGAGTGAGGATCCCAAAATCCTGTGAGGGACTTTAAATTTTAGTAACCTGTTTTCAGTGATGACAAAGCAACTTTAAAGGCCAATTATATTACATCTTGGATAAGGGTCTCAGGGCTCTCCTCAGCTCATTTGAGCATTGGGTTAGCTGGTAAGAGGACCTGGTGGGACCCGGTGAGGGCACTGACAGGAGATGAGAGGAATGAGTCGGTGTAGCGGTACCTATGTACCTGCTACCTCAGAAAGGGGGCGATGGTCTGAGAACTGGTGGAGCTTTGGGTTTCTGATCTAGTTATTGGAGGGGAGAAATCAAGTTGCTGAGATGGGAGTGACATCAGAGGGTCTGGAGCAGAAGGCTGAGGATAATGATCTATTGGAGAAGCATAGTTCAGGATGTGAGTGATGGAGGGAAAAGGCTTCCACATAGGGGAATTTCCTTTCACTCTTTTGAGCACTTGCAGAAGTTAAAAAGGTCATGCAAAATTTGAGGATCTAGAGACCCCTCTGGGTGCCATAGTTTTTGGTTGTCTAATTGGTAATGTGGCCAATGCTGTGTACTGAATTTGATGAAGAATTGGGGTTCCATCAGGCAGCCCCTGTATGCACACATTCCCATGACATACAGAAAAAGTCGGCTTTTCCCCCACACAGCCATTACTCTTTGTGGCTTTGATAGTCTGCCAGGCAAACTTAGTAATCTAGACTAGCCAACCTGCATCTGGCTCGCGTGTCCCTACATCCATAATGTTTGTTTCCATTATCTATGGTACAGAAGGGATTTAATGGTATTTTAGTGGGATCCTCTTCATCAGGGATATCACAATAGGAAATACCTATAGCCAGCTAACAAATGTCTGGGTGGAGAGATGGCCACCAGGTCCCTAAGGGGGCTGTATGCGAGATAGACCATACTTCTTTTCCAGTAGGATTTGTGATCAGCCATCACTGCTTAATGGGCTGATGAGGGTTAGGACTACTTGTAGCCAAGGGGAGAGTATATAACCTTATTCACATTGCGAATACACAATTTGAAACTGTTACCAGTCTTTTTCAGTTTCCAGAAAGATTCTGTACAGGCAGCAGGCTTGAGATGAGAGGTATGGATCCAGGAAGTGATTCTTTTTACGTTTACCACTGTAGGTGTTATAATAGCACCTGGTATGGTCCTTTTCAGCGGGGTACCAGGGATGACACCTGATATCATCTTACATAGATGAAATCTCTTACTTGATATGGATGTGGAATCCCCTGGTTCCCAGTTGGGTAGGCAGTGGCCAGCTGTTTTCACAGGTATTACTGAGTTCTTTCAAGATCTTTAAGTCTGTCAAGCAAGGGGGTGTGGAAAGGATCTTTAGGTCTTACAGTTGGGCTTAGGTCCCCTACTGGAGGAGGGCCACCATAAAGAATTTCACATGTGGTAAGGTTACTCAAAGAAACAAAGGGATTTTTTCTTGCATGAAACATTGCATAAGGCAGGAGCATAGTCCAATCTTATGCTGGTCTCTAAGCTTAATTTCGTTAAGGTCTCTTTAATGGTTCTATTCATTCTTTCTACTTGTCTTGAACTCTGTGGTCTATAAGCACAATTTAACTTCCAATTAATCCCCAGGTTCCTGGCTAACCCCTGACTTACCTGGGCCATGAACATCGGTCCATTGTCAGATCCTATTACCGGCTTAGCTTCCTCCAATGGTAGAGAGGCTTAGTCAGCAGCAGCGGAATCACTTAGAGTGTGTTGTGTGTTAGGGGACGAGGGCAGGGGATAAGGAGGGGGAGAAGAGTCCAGTAGAGTCAAATCTGTGACTCAGGGAGAACAGAGGGTGGAGGAGGAGGAGGTTGAGAGGGTTTGAGAGATCATGGGGGAAGGAGTAGGAGCAGAGGTAGGGGCAAGGAAAGGCTTCACCCATGGAGGAGGAGATTTGCAGAGGTCCTGCCAAGTTAAGATATATGGCTGTTGATCCGGATGGCTATGTGGCGCTGGCTGAAAGACAATACCTCTGACTTTTTAAATTAGTGGGAAGTAGAAAGATCCTTCTAGGGGCCATACGACTCCAAAGATGGGCCATTCTGAGGCACAGAGATTCTGCCAGGTCCAGCGTTTTACTAAAAAAAGAAAGATTCTGAGCCCTTAAGCGGACTTTGGTCCAGTGATCAAGGGTCAGGGACAGAGGCATTGACGTGCTCTGTTCCATAATGAAAGTTCCACAAACAGTAAAAGCAAGGACACACGACACAGATAAGACAAGACCATAAAGACAGGCAATGAACGTCCAACACTGAGACCAGGAATGAGTAGCCGGCAAAACCCAATGGTATGGCAATAACGAATCTAAAAGAAAATATCACTGAGTCGAGAAGACTATTGTTCCTTGATTTCCCGAGTTCTCTGCAGGGTCCTCCAGAGAGGTGCCCTTTGTCTCTGTGACATGTCTCTCAGCCACCACATATATTTCACCTATATATTCTTCTACACATAGCAAGTTCCCAATACGATCATTCATCCAGCAAAATGATTTCTAACCCAAATCGAGCATGTTTTTAACCATAACCGGACACTGTTCCCTCAATCTAACTTTACAGAAGAGCAGGGCAGGAGTTGATATTACAATACAGAAATGTAGAAAAACTTCCACCTGCTGAGAACCTCAAAGGTCCATGCAGAAATGATCCCTGGAGAAGATGTAGGAAGCAATAAAGGACCTGAGAGACCAAAAGTCATCTTCCATGGCAAACAACCCGGTCAGGATAAAAGGTTGTGTCTGAATCAGATTTTTTTTAATGTAGAGATCATGGACCAAACCAGGCCTGTGTGGAGATCTATTCCTGGGTGCCTTTGGTTGATATACCATTCTAACTTGTGAAAATGTCACAGGAAGTAGGGGCAGCCTCAATCTCTTGGGACCCTTGGAAGCAACAGTTAGGACAAAGTGGCTGCCAAGACAGTGCCCTCATTCAGTTCAGGAAGGAAGTGACCTCACCTCACTTTCTTGGTGATGGAACTCTCTGAACATGGGATCCAGGAAGCCAGGCACACAGAGCCAGTCCCAGTCCCAGTCCCAGTGGTCTCACTTGTTTGGATTTACCAAGGACAGGGTCAGTATTTTTTGGTACCTACAGATGTGAGGAAGGCCAAATGCCAGGAAAGCTCGGATGCAGGGCTTTTCATGAGAAAGCAGGTAGTAGCTCACCGTTGGCTCCTAAGAAGTTCACAGAGTTGGCCAAGGAGACAAGATCTGAGACAGGAAAGGCCATTTTGGGGGAACATATTATGGCCCACAAGTCAGAGGACACTCTGGATAGTCACAAACCTACTTAGGGGAAGGAGGTGCCTTTGTGGGTGTGGTTGTGGGTTTGTGGTTTTGTCTCATTTTCTGAGAATAGGTAGGACAGTCGGTTTGTTTCATTTGAAGTGGACTGTTTCTAGTAAGTCTTTTCACAGGGCGAGTGTTTCTATGTCTGTGTATTCCACTGTTTCCGTGGTTGTAGACATTAGAAAAGAGAATCCATCAATGGATGTGTCGTGTCTAGTAGAAATCTTCTCAGCATTCATATTGCCCCATTTATGAATGGACTGTAGCTTGCCTTATCGATGAGCAACACCTGCTACCTTCCTAAGTTTCTATTTTCGTCCTGAATTCTGGCCAATCTCAAGAATAGTCCCATGGTTTTGTGTCCAAGATATGTACCACCTACAAGCTCTGAGACATGGCCATGTACTGGATAGCTGTAGGGGATGGCGAGCATCTCAGAAAACTCAGATATCAGTGTGACCAGGAAAGTCTCAGAGGAGAAACCCTGCTTTCGGCCTTTTGCTTACCTATTGTTCTGTTGCCCTGAATGTCAGGAAGTTCTTTGCCTCAGGCCACCCCTTTGTGAAGCCTGAAGAAAACAGTTTTCAAATGGAAAAGAATGGGCATACCTGTGGCACTTTCCTTAATTGCTTTGGAAAGGGATGTGTCTGAATCATGCCCTTGGCCCTGTGTGTGGCTGTGGCTTAGATTCTCAGCACCTGATGGATCTAAAGAAAGTTACCATGTGTGCATCCAAAAGAAAATTCGCCAAAAGAGCAATTATTGGGAGGAAGTCTCTCGACTTCCTCTGTAAGGTTCCTGACTTCCATCAAGTGAGAATGGGATCCTTTGGGTCAAAAGAGTTCTACAAAACCTGCAGAGGCTAGCCCATTGTGCTTGGGTTTTCTCATTACTAAAATTCACATAAAGAATCTAAACCCCACAGACAGTAGTCCTCAAATTGGAGCGGTATTAATGGCAGGCCTATTTGATCACTTTTGGTTCACCGGATGGGTGTCCAGGCCACCTTGACTTTAGGCAAATGAGGGGCAAAGGAGCTTATTTGGGACACTGTCTTGGTCTGCACCCCTCATGGAAACCTCCAGCCAGATTATGATGAGTGTCTATATGAAAGAAGATGAGGGCCATATGGGAGGGTTCTTGTTTTAATTGTGGTAATTTGTGTGGTAGTTGGAAGAGATGACTGGGTCCACCAGGGCTTGAACTCTGGTGTGATTCCCCTTAGAGACTGAGTTCTGGAACTGACCTCAGAGAAGTATTGCCATGAATAGTGTTGGGATTTTAGGAGACCACGCATGAGAATCGCTTTTGGAAACTGAGATCTAGGCCCAGGATGGCTTTCCACAGAGCTCAGGGATTCTGAGCCAGGATATCACATGTTTTAATTCTTAAAGACTTGGTAGCCATAATTGAGAGTCCAAACACACATGGACCTCACATTGTATACCTCAATGGGCCTGGATTCATGTGTCCTTTTGGCCACTCTTTGGGAAGGCTTGCCTGTGAGTGTTCTCCAGAGCTTTCATTGAAATGAGCTTCCTCACCATTTAATGGTTCCTGAATTAAATGAAACCCACAGTGCCTCCAACTTCATCCTTGAAAAATGACTAGATTAATACCATGAAATTTTTGAAATCCCCATGACCAGGTGGCACTGGATAACCTTTAGATATCCTGTTGCTGATCATGAGTATAACAAACAGTGCCTTGATTGACTGAGTTTCGTGAAAATGGTGTAGAACAGAGATGCCAGTAAGTTGGAGCCTGCTGGGTAGTGGGCGTAGAGCAGTGGACTATAGGTGTGTAAATAAATATTTTTGGTAGGACCACCTGGATCTTCCATTGGCTTCCAAATCTTGCGACTGACATGGTGCAGGCAGCAGACCTTTATATGTAAAGGCATCTTGTTATATGTAGAGGTTTCAGGGCAATGTTCAGAATCAGGTTGCTATAGTCAAGGGGAAAGCTATGTGGGATAGAAGCCTGGTTCGTACATTCTCTTGCCGACCCTGACCAACCACACATGACAGAACTCCCTCCAGCATTGTGTCCCAGTTGAACATATTGTATTTCATGAAGCAAATACCAAATTCCCAGTGCAGCAGTAAGAAACACCCTGAAAAGTGGAGGATTACCAAATGGCTTCACAGACCACACGGGAAGACACTTAGCTCCCAGTAGCAACAGTTTACCTACAAAGGGAGTTTTCAGACCTGCTGCCTCATGTTCATTACAAAATAAAGAACCATGTCCTCCAGGTCACATAGATGCAGACCCAGATTGCAGAATCACATCAGTTGCAGAACCATTGATTTAAATATTGCCATACATATATTTCTTGTGCCTAACCTCAGAGGAAGTTTCTCAATAAGTCTTTAGGTCAGCACAGCTCCATGTTTCTGAAGTGTTTACCATCTCCCATACTTTTGTAAACTGTTTTACCACCTCCAGTGTTGTGAACTCCTGAGCATTTTTCATTTCACATATGTATTCACAGTTTTCTAACTCCTCTCCTCTAATTGTGTCTTACTTTTAGCGATGGTTATGTCAAGGTATTGTTCTGGATAAGAGAGGGAAGATTTTTGTGTATCACATGTTTGCATACACATTAGATTCATTTTCCTATTTTCCATTTGAAATACTGAATCCCTGACACTAACCCATACCCTACTAGACTCTGACTACTAATCCTAATATCATGGAGAAAAAAAAACCTAAATGAATAGAAGTACAGTCCTTTTATAGGAAGCATGGTGTATATTTGTATTTGTCTTCCTCTTTATCAAGAGTATGTGTTTTAAATTTAGTAAACTTTTCATTTTAATATTTCTCCATGATTTTTTAAAGTTATCACATATGTAAATTCCTGTCTCCCTTTCTCTGTATCCTATTCAGCACATGTAATTTTTTTATGCATATACAATATCCTACCTGGTATCACACGTACATTCTTGTAAGATCACTGACTTTGGAATATAAAAATTGTGAGAAGAGATGACTCTCCCTAAATAATGATGGAACTGAAAATTCCACCTATGGGTGAGCTTCCTAGTGAAAAACACTATACATAAATCCATGTTCAGTAAAATGAATATTTTTGGATTTGTGAATGAATTATATTTCATGATGAATATCGATTGGCATATATATTGCTAAATATTAATGTGTGTGTGTGTGCATGTGTGTGTGTGTGTGTGCGTGTGTGTGTGTGTATATTCTACGGATTTTAAAAAAATATGAAAAATATGTGTCTTATTATACACTCCCTAAATTCATTCATATTCATTTATGTTCATTTAAATTCAAATTTTCACAAGATTATTCTCAGAAATATTCATAAACCTGAAATATATTTTGGTTTCCTACTACTGAAAACTTAGTTCAGTGGATGGTGCTTAAAAATCCTAATATTTCTACAGTAACTGACCCAGTTTAACATCAATGCAAGTAGATTGCTATGGGACATGATGTGTAATTTGAAGTTCATTTTTACTCAACACTGGTACATTACTATTTCTTCAGTTTATGGACATCATAGGATGTATTTTTTCATCCAGAACTTCACAAATTTTTTTGGCATTTGGTTCACTTTCAATTACTTACTACTTCAGAACACATGTATTCCTCAATGTTTCTTTACTGGTCTTTTCACTAGACTTCTTTCTAAACACATTATTTTCGATTCCATAATCATTTTTGAAGCAAAACTCACTCTTCATGACAAACCGTAACCCTAATAATACCATTGCATATATAACTCGTTGGAATGATGGTATATATATCAATATAAGATTTCCAATATATTTTCAGATGCAAACTCAATCCATTATTTAATGTTGGATCCAGTTACATACTTTATTCACAATATGGTCTATTCATGCATCATCTCAATAATCATCAACACAAGGTACACCTATTTGTATCCCCAGTACTAATTTATAAGTTTCCAGAATATTACTCCCCTTTATGGTGGAAGAAATACTTATGTCACCTGATCTACATATACATTTTACCACAGTAGTATTCTGGACACAAAATGCAAAGGTCACACATATGATTGTACCAAAGCCTAAATGGAAAGTGACCATGGATTACTAAAAGCATCTATGTCCAGGGTGCCTACTGCTCTCAAATGTCAATCCTATTGGTTACTACATATTTGTTTCTTCCTAAGATTATATATTTAACTTCAAGCCTGTTGAAAATATCTAATCCTATCACTCACTTTATACTTTTCCTGATTTCCTAATGCCCCTATTGATATCTGCTTTCCTACATATTTTTCCCAGTTCATCATTGTGACTGTCTCTTCACATGTGCTGACATTTACATTCACCCTCTAACTGAAAACCAATTGCTAAAGAACTTTTGGTCCAACTCCGAGACTCACTCTTCTTCCTAAACCTACTGACTATCTTCCTAATCCTACAGACTATCCCTTTTTGACTGGATGTTCTCTTCTACTTTCAATCATCCGAGGTATAGGGTCCTATGCCATTGTATATCGATTTATCTGAGACCTCGGTGCAGAACATAATTCAATCTAAGTATACCAATCAAGGGCCCAATGCCTTTCTGGGCTTCAAATCTTTCCCAGATCTCTGATCTCATACATATATTTCACATTTATATTCTTATAAATATCATAGGTTCCCAATACCGTAATTCATCCAGCAGAATGACTCCTAACCCAAATCGAACATGCTATTAACACTAACCATACACTGTTCCCTCAATCTCACTTTACAGAAGAGCAGGGAAAGAGTTGGTCTTAAAATCCAGGAAGGTAGGGTATCATCCACCAGCTGAGAACCTCAAAAGTCCCTGCAGAAATAATCCCTTGAGTAGGTGTAGGCAGGTATGAAGGATCTGAGAGAGCAAAAGTCATCTTCCATGGCAAACAACCTGGTCAGGTTGAAGGGATGTGTCTGAATTAGCCTCTCTCTTCCTAATGTAGAGAAGATGGACCAAACCATGCCTGTGTGGAGAGCTGTTCCCCGGTGCCTATGGTTGATATACCATTCTAACTTATGAATGAGTCACAGCAAGTAGAGGCAGACTCCATCTTTTGGGAACCTTGGAAGCAACTGTTAAAACAAAGTGGTTTCCAAGGCAGTGACTTCATTCAGTTCTTGAAGGAAGTGACCTCACCTTACATTATTGGTGATGAAAGTCTGTGATCTTGGGATCCAGGAAACCAGGCACACAGAGTCAAACCCACTCCATGTCCCAGTGGGCTCACTTGTTTGGATTTAACAAGACAGAGTCACTCTTTCTTGGTACCTACTGATGTGAGGACAGCCAAATGCCTGGAAACTATGAAGACTGGCCTTTCCAGAGAAAGCAGATAGCTTCTCACCACGGGCTCCTGACAACTTCACAGAGTTTGCTAAAGAGACGAGATCGGAGACAGGACACGCCATTTTTGGGGAACATAGTATGGCCCACAAGTCAGAGGACACTCCGCATAGACACAGACCTACTTGGGGGAAAGAGGTGCCTTTTTGGGTGTGAGTGTGAGTTTGTGGTTTTGTCTCATGTTCTGAGAATAGTTAGGAAAGCTGGTTTGTTTGTTTTGGAGTGGACTGTTTCTAGTAAGTCCTTTGACAACGTGAGTGTTTCTGTGTCTATATATCATACTGTGTCCGTGATTGTAGACAGTAGAAATGAGAATGCATCAATGGATGTGTCCTGTCTACGAGAAAGCTTCAAAGCATTCATCCTGTGCAATTTATGAATGGACTGCAGGTTGCCGTATGGATGGGCAACTCCTGCTATCTTTCTAAATTCCTGTTTTCTTCCTGAATTCTGGACACTCTCCAGAATACGCTCATGATTTTGTGTCCAAGATATGTACCACCTCAATCTCTGTGACATGCCCATGTACTGGATAGCTGATGGGAATGGTGAGTATCTCAGAAAACTCAGATATCACTATGCCCAAGAAAGTCTCAGTGGAGAAACCCTGCTTTGGGCCTTTTGCTTACCTATTCTGTTGCCCTGAATGTCAGGAAGGTCTTTGCCTCAGGTCACACTTTGTGAAGCCTGAAGAAAATAGTTTTCAAATGGAATTGAATGGTCATTACCTGTGCCTCTTCGGTTAATTGCTTTGGAAATGGTTGTGTCTGAATCAGCCTCTTGGCCCTATGTGAGGCTGTGGCTTAGATTCACAGCACATGATGGGTCTAAAGAAAAATCCCATGTGTGCATCCAAAACCAAAATGGACAAAAGAACTGTCATGGTGGATAGAGTCTCTCGCCTTCCTCTGTAAGGTTCCTGACCTCCATTAAGTGAGAATAGGGATCATTTGGGTCAAGTGAATTCTTTAAAGTTCTGCAGAGGCTATCCCATAGGTTCGTGGGTTTTCTCATGACTCCAATTCACATCTATGTTTACAGAAGAGCAGGGACAGTGTTGGTCTTACAATACAGGAATGCAGTGGATCTTCCATCTGTTGAGAACCTCAAAGCTCCATGCAGAAATGATCTCTGGAGAAGATGTAGGCAGCTATGTAAGACCTGAGAGAGCAAAAATCATCTTCCATGGCAAACAACCTGGTCAGGATTAAGGGTTGAGTCAGAATGAGCCTATCTCTTCTTAATGTAGAGAAGATGGACCAAACCCGGCCTGTGTGGAGAGCTGTTCCCTTTTGCCTACGGGTGATATACCATTCTAACTTGTGAAAGTGTCACAGGAAGTAGGGGCAGCCCTCATCTCATGGGACCGTTGGAAGCAATTGTTATGACAAAGTGGTTGCCAAGGCAGTGATCTCATTCAGTTCCTGAAGGACGTGATCTCATCTCACTTCCATGGTGATGGAACTCTCTGAACTTGGGATACAGAAAGCCAGGCACCCAGAGCCAGTCTCAGTTCTAGTCCCAGTGGTCTCACTTTTTTGGATTTACAAAGGACATAGTCAGTCTTTCTTGATACCTACTGATGTGAGGATGGCCAAATGCCAGGAAAGCTCGGAAGAGGGGCTCTTCCTGAGAAAGCAGATAGTGGCTCACTCCTGGCTTCTAACAACTTCACATTGTTGGCCAAGAAGACCAGATCTGAGACAGGTCAGGCCATTTCGGAGCATCATAGTATGGCCCATCAGTCAGAGCACACTCCGGAGAGTCACAGACCTATTTGGGGGAAGGAGGTGCCATTGCGGGTGTGGGTTTGTGGTTTTGTCTCATGTTCTGAGAATAGTTAGAAAAGGCGGTTTGTTTGGTTTGGAGTGAACTGTTTCTAGTAAGTCGTTTGACAATGCAAGTGTTTCTATGTCTGTGTATCCCACTGTGTCCGTACTTGTAGACATTAGAAAAGAGAATGCATCAATGGATGTGTCCTGTCTCATAGAAAGCTTCCCAGCATTCATCCAGCACAATTTATGAATTGAATGCGGCTTGCCTTATTGATGGGCGATACCTGCTACCTCCCTAAGTTGCTGTTTTCTTCCTGAATTATGGCCAATCTCCAGAATAGGCTCATGGTTTTGTGTCCAAGATATGTACTACCTCCAAGCTCTGTGACACATGGCCATGTACTGGATAGCTGAATGGAATGGCGAGCATCTCAGAAAACTCAGATATCAGTGTGACCAGTAAAGTCTCAGTGGAGAATCCCTGCTTTGGGCCATTTGCTTACCTATTGTTCTGTTGCCCTGAGAGTCAGGAAGGTCTTTGTCTCAGGCCAACCCTTTGTGAATCCTGAAGGAAAGATTTTTCAAATGGAAATGAATATGCTTTACCTTTGGCTCTTTCCTTAATTGATTTGGAAAGAGATGTGTGTGAATCAGCCTCTTGGCCCAGTGTGATTCTTTGACTTAGATTCTCAGTACCTGATGGATCTAAAGAAAGATCCCATGGGTGCATAAAATCCAAAATGGCATAAAGAGCAGTCATTGTTGATGAAGTATTTTGCCTTCCTCTGTAAGGTTCCTGAATTCCATCAAGTGAGAATAGGGATCTTTTGGGTCAAATGAGTTCTTCAAATCTATTCAGAGGCTATCCAATAGGTGCTTGAGTTTTCTCATCTTTCCAATTCACATAAAGAATCTGTACCCGACACTCAGTAGGACTCAAATTGGAGAAGCAGAGCAGTATTAAGGGCAGGCCTATTTGATCACTCCTGGTACACAGGAAGGGTGTACAGGCCACTGGGAATTTAGGCAAATGAGGGGCAACAGAGCTTATTTTGGACACTGTCTTGGGCTACGCTAATGCTATCAAATGTCAATCCTATTGTTGACTTCATATTTCTTTTATCCTAAGCTCATATATTCATCCTCAACCCTGTTGAAAATATCTAATCCCATCACTCACTTTATTCTTTTCCTGATTTCCTAATGTCTCTATTGATATCTGCTTTCCTACATATTTTGCCCTGTGCATCATTGTGACTGACTCTTCACTTGTGTTGACGTTTACATTGACTCTCTAACCAAAACCCTATTGCTAAAGAACTTTTGTTCCAAATCCTATACTCACTTTTCTTCCTAAACTTACCGACTATCTTTCTAATCCAACTGACTATAACTTTTTGAATGGATGTTC
The DNA here is from genome assembly GCF_048772815.1 of Callospermophilus lateralis. Classification (NCBI taxonomy): domain Eukaryota; kingdom Metazoa; phylum Chordata; class Mammalia; order Rodentia; family Sciuridae; genus Callospermophilus; species Callospermophilus lateralis. Next base: position 1,081,939 of record NW_027514376.1, on the reverse strand, counting down.
TCTTCTATATTCAATGATCCAAGTACAGTTCAGGTTTCTATTCAACCGGGTGAGGGAGTAGATTCTGCAGTTTGGCAATTGGGGACAGCACATTCTGGCAACAAGATTAGCAAAGAGTTCTCAAGATTTCAACAGTGTTTCGTTAAGTGTACAGAAAAACAGGAAGTGACAAGTACATATTTTATTAACCTTTCATTCCCCACTTCTTTTTCTGGCTACTTTTAATCATAAAAGTGATCTTTGTGGGGTGTCACATTCTATGTCTGCTAGTGGGGTATTACCATAATTTTAATTTGTCCAATTTGAGCTTGGAGAAAAGAAATTACATGGTTGAGGAAACAGGGTTTTATAGTTAGTAATAATATGAGGATTATTATTGGACCGGCCAGGGTTGATAAAAACGTAATTAACCAGGGGGACTGTGTAAAAAAAGACTCAAACTACCCTTTCTGTGCCTCTCTCTCTCTCGTTGTTGCTCTTCAAGGCATCTTTTTAATTTACTCATAGATTTTTTTACAACTCCAGTATTGTCGACATAAAAACAACATTCTTCCCTCAATGAAGCACAAAGGCCCCCCTCTGTCATGAAAAGGAGGTCCAACCCTCGACTGTTCTGTAAAACAACTTCAGAGAGAGAGGTTAAAGATTCCTGCAAAGCTGTGATGGAGGTTTCTAAAATCTTTAAGTTTTGATCTATTGCTGCTTCTAATTGGGTCACTTGTTGTGTCCCATGGACCAGAGCAGTGGTTCTTGTGCCCAACCCTGCAGCAACTCCTATTCGTAATAGAATGGCTAAGGTGAGGGACATATGTTCCCAGTGGAACCGGGTTGTATGTCCCCCTCTTTGATCTTCAGATGAACCTGCGTCATGATAGAGCACTCTGGGAAACATCTGCACCATTTCACAATTAATCACATCTGTTGACCATTTCATGAAAACATAAACAATGTTTAAGTATATAGAATTATACTGTTGTAGGGACGGACAAGGCAAGGCACCTAAGATAGCACCAAAGACACGGAAACAGTCTTTTTTGGTTTCAACCAGATTCAGAGGGCATTGCTTCTGTTGTAATCAATTAATCCCCTGAAACCCAAGTTATGTAGTTTCAGAATTTTGTACCCAACACGTAAGGGAAGGGGCTCAGAAGTTCACAGTCTGCAGAAGTTCACAAAAAGCAGTTTTTGTTTCTGTTTTTTCCTCAGTTTGGGCAAGTTAACTTTTCAAGGACACCTGGGTGGGGGTGTCTTCCCTTTCTTTTTTTCCCCCTTCCAGCTGTTTCCATACAGCCCAGTTTGTAACTTCTTTATCTTAGAAATGTAGCCATCTCTGTGAAGCCCCAGCTCAAGGCCAGAGGCCTTTTTTTCAAATATTTTGTGAAAAACTAGTAAGGGTGTGTCTAGATCAGGAGTGCTGAATTTTTTAGCCAGTTGCCAAGGAGACCAGGGCAACACAAAAATAGGAAGTTTATCTACAGTGAACTCTTTTATCGGGATTCTTTTGCTGAAAGTCCTAAATCAGCCATGGTGAAGACTTCTGGAGAAGGTCAGTTAAGACTTTTCTGTGGGCCTGGTACAGAGGGGGACAATTTGGAAGGCAGGGATAAGAGCAGCTCTGTGGATCTGAGAATGAGGAAGGAGAGATGTAAAAGAATATTGGGAGAGGGCTTTGGGATCTTAATAGCAACAAAAACTTGAGCAGTAGAACAGATAGAACAGAGGGGGAGACGGGAGTGAGATTCCAAAAAGCCTGTGAGGGACTTTAAATTCTTAGTAACCTGTTTTTAGTGATGACAAAGCAACATTAAAGGCCATTTTCATTACATCTTGTATTAGGGTCTGAGGATTCTTCTCAGCGGGTTTGAGCTTTGCATTAGGTGGTAAGAGGACTGGGTGGGACCCGGTGCGGGCATTGACAGGAGAGGAGAGGAGTGAGTGAATGGAGTGGTACCTCAGTACCTGCAACCTCAGCAAGGGAGCAATGGTCTGAGAACCAGTCGAGATTTGGGTTTTTGATCTAGATATTGGAGGGGAGAAATCAAGTTGCTGAGGTGGGAGTGACAGCAGAGAGTCTGGAGCACAAGGCTGAGGGTGAGCATCTATTGGAGAAGCATAGTTCAGGATGTGAGCAAAGGAGAGAGAAGGCCTCCACATAGCGGAATCTCCATTCACCCTTTTGAGCACTTGCAGAAGTTAAAAAGGTCACACAGAATTTGAGGATCTAGAGACCCCTCTGGGGGCCATCGGTTTTGGTTATCTAATTCGTAATATGGCCAATGCTGTGTACAGAATTTGATGAGGAGTTTGGGTTCCATCTGACAGTCCCTGTATGCTCACATCCCCATGACTTACAATAGAAGTCTGCTCTCCCCCCCCCACAGCCGTGACTGTTTGTGGCTTTGATAGTCTGCCGGGCAAACATAGTAATCTAGGCTAGCCAACCTGCATCTGGCTCACGTGTCCCTACATCTATAATGTTTGTTTCCATTATCTATGCTACGGAAGGGATTTAATGGAATTTTAGTGGGATCCTGTTAATCAGGGATATCCCAATAGGAAAGACCTATAGCCAGCTGACAAATGACTGGGTGGAGAGATGGCCACCAGGTTCGTAAGGGGGCTGTATTCGAGATAGGCCATACTTCGTGTCCAGTAGGATTTGTCATCAGCCATCGCAGCTTAAGGGGCTGATGAGGGTTAAGACTACTGGTCGTCAAGGGGAGAATAAATATCTTCCAGGATCTTCTTTACAACCATTTGCAATGTTTCTTTTTTCTTCTTTTTTATTTCTTTTTTTGTGTGTGTGTGGGGAAGGCTTCAATACATCCTGAAAATGTATGTTCAAAGACTAGGAGTTATTTAAGTCCATACCTTACTGGCTTAATTTCAGTAAAGTCCACTTCCCAGAATTGTCCTCGTCTGGTTCCTCATAGGTGCTTTCCTGCAGGAAGCTTGGAAGTGTAAGCTTTAACCAATTAATGGACCTGACAGGCTTTTGTTACCCATTCAGTTATTTCCTTTTGCTGTGAGTAGGTTAGTGGAAAACTGTGTTCTTGATCCTTCACGAATGAATGCAGTTTCTTTGAACAAAGGTGAGTGAGTTGATGAACATTTGCTACTGACATAGTTAGAGCCATGATTATAGGAGTAGTTACTGAAGAATTAAAAAATTCCACTTGAGGGCCTTCAGGGTTAAAAGTTATTTTGGCCCAGAGCTTGGTGAGCAGAACTCTGCCCATCAATGGGGCCAGGCATTCTGGGATTACTAGGAAGGAGTGATGGATTTTTCCTTTTCCCTGGTCCATGGTCCTCGTAGTTGTCAAAGCCCAATATTTACTTCTGTTAGACTCTTGAATTAGAGACCTTTTATTCGGTAGAGGGCCCAATGGGCCTTACGGGCTGAGTATATTCACCCTGCATCTACTTCAAAGTTTATTGTGTTCCCCTCCACTTCAAAAGTTACCTTGAGGTCAGGGAGAGGATCTGAGCCCGGACATTCTTAGTATTCCTCCAGAGTCAGAATATCTGGCTGGCATGGCTGTCTCTTTCTAGGGCACTCTTTGGCCCAGTGTCCTTTTTCTTTAGAGTAGGCACATTGATCTGAGGCCAGGGGTGGCCTCTAGTGTGTGCCCAGGTATCCCTTCCTGTCTCTCTGTTTCTTAATTTCTGGCCTATTTGTTGTTGTGACCAGGACCTTAGTCAATGCCTTAGTCTGTCTTTTGTTTCTTTTATCCTCACTCAGCTCCCTTCTCTTCCTCAGTTTCTCTCTTAAAGTATACCTTCTCGGGTTCTCTGAATAAATCCCTCAAAGTCATATCTTGTAATCCATCTAAGCATTGTAACTTTCTTTTAATATCCAGGGCAGCTTTCCCAATAAAGGCCATTGTGACAGATGCCTTTTGATCCTCTGCCTGAGGATCGAAAGGAGTATGTCTCTTATATGCCTACATAATTATCTCTAAGACATAGAGGGAGATTCATCAGGCCCTTAAATAATCTCTCTTACCTTGGCCAAATTAGTTGGTCACCTAGCGGCCACTAAGATACCCACTATTAGAGCCCGGCGATAAGTGGACAGATGCTCCCTACCTTCAAAGGTGTTGGGGTCCCAGTTGGGTCGTTTCAAGAGAAAGCCGGCTTTGAATATATTGGGAAGTTTTGTCGGTCACGCATTTGGTCCGAGGATACTTTTTTCTAGCATTCAGGAGGATTCTCTTTTGTTCCTCTGTCATGAAGAGAGTCCCTAGGAGTTGTTGGCAGTCATCTCAAGTAGGTTGGTGTGAAAACATCAATGACTTCACCAGACCTGAGAGCCAGGTTGGGTCCTCGGTAAAAGGGGGATTGTTATTTTTCCATTTATATAGGTCTGAAGAGGAGAAGGCCAATACTGGTAGGCTTGCATTTTTTCCCTATGGCCATCGTCAATCATTGGTCCTTAGGGATGGAGGGAAGCAACACGGGAGTTCCAGGGTTTTCAATCATTTGCCACCGGCGAGTTCCTTTAGCAACTCCAGCTTCCTCCAGGGGAGGAGGGGCTGTGTGTGACGCAGGGGAGTTATCTGGAGGGCCCTGGGCTGGCTTAGCGTCCTCCAATTGCGTAGAGGCTGAGTCAGCAGCTGGAGAATCACTTAGAGGGTGTTGGGGGTTGTGGGACAAGGGTAGAAGATAAGGAGGGGGACGAGAGTTCAGTAGAGTCAAATCTTGTGACTCAGGGAGAACAGAGGGTGGAGGAGGAGGAGGAGCAGAGGGGTTGAGAGATCGTGGGGGAAGGAGTAGGAACGGGGACACAGTAAGGAAAGGCTTCACCCACGGAGGAGGAGATTTGCAGAGGTCCTGCCAAGTTAAGGTATATTCCTGTTTATCAGTATGGCTATGTGGCCCTGGCTGTAAGACAATATCTCTGTCTTTTTAAATTAGTGGGAAGTAGAAAGATCCTTCTAGGGGCCATCCGAATCCAAAGGTGGGCCATTCTGTGGCACACAGAGTCTGCCAGGTCCAGCGTTTTACTAAAAAAGAAACATTCTGAGCCCTTAAGCGGACTTTGGTCCATAGATCAAGGGTCAGGGACAGAGGCATTGAAGTGATCTGTCCCATAATGAAAGATACACAAACAGTAAAAGCAACGACACAGGACACAGACAAGAGAAAACAATAAAGACAGGCAATGGACGTCCAACACTGAGACCAAGACTGAGCAGGTGGCAAAACCCGATGGGCTGGCAATACCGAATCTGAAACAAAGTATCACTGAGTCGAGGAGACTATTATTCCTTGATTCCCGAGTCCTCTGTGGCGTCCCCCAGGGACTTGGCTTGTGGCTCTGTGACACATCTGCCAGCCACCATCAAAGAGAGCTCACACACTTCATCGACAGCCATTTTGCCAAGCCCTAACCTGAAACCTGAAACCAGAAAGAGGTGCCTTACTTACCCTGAGAGTAGCCCATTGGGGTCTCTCGTTCACCACTGCTGGATTTCGGTGGAACCTCCATATATAAATATCGGAAGAGCATTGGAGGAAGAGACCACCAAGAGACTCTCTCATGCAAAAACAAAGGGTTTATTGGGGGTCCAGCATGCTGGGGCTCAGAGCTCATTTGAATAGAGCAGAGAACCCTGAGAACAGCTTAAGCAGAGCTTATATACTTTCCTTGAAGAGGGCAGGGAGGAAAGTTTATTGATGGGCCTGGGCGGGTGAGCAGTTTGCGTGCAACTGGGTGAGGGAGTACATTCTGAAGTTTGGCAGTTGGGGACAGCACATTCTGGGAAAAAGATTAGAAATCACTTCTCAAGATTTCAACAGTGTTTTATTAAGCATACAGTAAAACAGGAAGTGACAAGAATCTATTTTATTAACATTTCACTACCGACTATACTTTCCCAGATTTCCTAAAGTCTCTATTGATATCTGCATTCCTACATATTTTCCCCAGTTCATCATTGTGATTAATTCTTCACATGTGCTGACATTTACATTCACTCAATACCCGAAACCCTATAGCTAAAGAACTTTTGGTCCAAATCCTATACTCACTCTCCTTTATAAACATACCGACTATCTTCCTAATACTACTGACTATCCATTTTGGCTGGAAGTTCTCTTTGAAAATCAATCATCCAAGTTACAAGGTCCTATGCTTAATACCCAATCAAAAGCCCAATGCCCTTCTGGGCTTCAAATCTTACCTAGATTTTTGTTTTCAGATTCATATATTTTACCTATATATTCTTGAAAATATCGCAGGTTCCCAATACCATTATTCATCCAGCAGAATGATTTCTATTCCAAATCAAACCTGTTATTAACCCTAACCATACACTGTTCCCTCAATCTAACTTTAGAGAAGAGCAAGGACAGAGTTGGTCTTAAAATACAGGAATTTAGGGCATCTTCCAACTGCTGAGAAACTCAAAGGTCTATGCTCAAATGATCCCTAGAGAAGTTGTAGACACCTATGAAGGAACTGAGAGAGCAAAAGTCATCTTTCATTGCAAACAACCTGGTCAGCATGAAGGGATGTGTCTGAATCAGCCTCTCTCTTCTTTATGTAGAGAAGAAGGACCAAACGAGGCCTCTGTGGAGAGCTGTTCCTGGTTACCAATGTTTGATATACCATTCTAACTTGTGAAAGTGTCAAAGGAATTAGGGACAGCCTCCATTTCATGGGACCTTTGGAAGCAAATGTTAGGACAACGTGCTTGCCAAGGCATTGACCTCATTCAGTTCCTGAAGGAAGTGACCTCACCTCACATTCTTGGTGATGGAACTCTCTGAACTTGGGATACAGGCATCCAGGCACACAAATCTAGTCCCAGGCCCAGTCCCAGTGGTCTCACTTCTTTTGATTTACCAAAGACAGAGTCAGTCTTTCTTGGTATCTACTGATGTGAGGATGGCCAAATGCCAGGAAAGCTCTGAAGAGTGGCCTTTCCTGAGTAAGCAGGAAGTGGCTCACCATTGTCTCCTGACAACTTCACAGAGTTGGCCAAGGAAACCAGATCTGAGACAGAACAGGCCATTTGATGGGAACATAGTACGGCCCACCAGTCAGAGGTCACACCCGATAGTCAGAGACCTACTTTGGGAAAGGAGGTGAATTTGTGGGTGTGAGTGTGTGTTTGTGATTTTGTCTCATGTTCTGAGAATAGGTAGGAAAGGCAGTTTGTTTGGTTTGGAGTGGACGATTTCTAACAAGTGATTTGACAAGGCGAGTGTTTTTATGTCTGTGTATCCCACTGTGTCCATGGTTGTAGACATTAGAAAAGAGAATGCAATGCATCAAAGGATGTGTCCAGGCTAGTAGAAAGCTTACCAGAATTCTTTCTGCCCAATGTATGAAAGGAATGCGGCTTGCCTTATGGATGGGTAACACCTGCTATCTTCCTAAGTTCCTGTTTTCTTCCTGAATTCTGGCCACTCTCCAGAATAGGCTCATGATTTTGTGACCAAGTTATGTACCACCTCCAAGCTCTGTGACATGGCCATGTACTGGATAGCTGAAGGGAATGGCGAGCGTCTCAGAAAATTCAGATATCAGTGTGACCAGGAAAGTCTCAGTGGAGAAACACTGCTTTGGGCCGTTTGCTAACCTAATGTTCTGTTGCCCTGAATGTCAGGAAGGTCTTTGCCTCATGCCACCCCTTTGTGAAGCCTGAAGAAAACAGTTTTCAAATGGAAATGAATATGGATCACCTGTGGCTCTTTGCTTAATTGCTTTGAAAAGGGATGTGTCTGAATCAGCCTCTTGGCCCTGTGTGAGGTTGTGGCTTAGATACTCAGCACGTGGTGGATGTAAAGAGAGATCCCATGTGTGCATCCAAAACCAAAATGGCCAAAAAGCAGTCCTTGTGGATGAAGTCTGTCCCCTTCCTCTTTAAAGTTCTTGAACTCCATCAAGTGAGAATAGGGATCCTTTGGGTCAAATGGGTTCTTCAAAGACCTGCAGAGGAGCTTGTGTTTTCTCATGACTGCAAATCACATAAAAATATATACCTGACACTCAGTTTTCCACAAATTGGAGAAGCATAGAAGTATTAACGTCTAGTATATTTGATCACTCCTGTTTCACATGAAGGGTGTCCAGACCACCCTGAATTTACGCCAATGAGGGGCAAGGGAGTTATTTTGGACACTCTCTTGGACTCCGCCACTCATGGAAACCTTCAGCCAGAGGTTGTGATTAGTGTCTATATGGAAGAAGATGAGGGCCATATGGGAGGGTTTTGGTTTTAATTTTGGTCATTTGTGTCCGGTTGGAAGACATGACTGGGACCACCTGGGCTTGAACTCTGGTGTGATTCCTCTTAGAGACTGAATTCAGAGAAGTATTGCCATGAATTTTGTTGGGATTTTAGGAGTCCACCCATGAGAATCACCCTTGGAAACTGAGATCTAGGCCCAGGGTGGCTTTCCACAGAGCCCTGGGTATCTCAGCCAGAAGATCACATGATTTAATTCTGAAAGACTTGTCAGCCATTGTTGAGAGTCACAACACCCATGGACGTCACATTGTAGACCTCAATAGGCCTGGCTTCATGTGACATTTTGGCCACTCTTTGGGAAGCCTTGCCTGTGAGAGTTCTACAGAGCATTCATTGAAATGAGCTTCCTCACCATTTAAAGGTTCCTGAATGAATTGAAACCCACAGTGCCTGCAACGTCATCCTTGAAAAATGCCTAGATAAATACCATGAAATTTTTGAAATTCCCATGACCAGGTGGCACTGGAGAAACTTTGGATGTCCTGTTGCTGATCGTAAATATGCAAGACAGTGCCTTGATTGAGTGGGTTTCATGAAAATGGTGTAGAACAGAGATGCCAATATGTTGGAACCTGCTGAGTAGTGGGCCTAGAGCAGTGGTAGGCAGGTGTGTGATAAAAAATTTGTGGTGGGGCCATGTGGATCTGCCATTGGATCCCAAATGGCTTGTGACTTACATGGTGAAGCCAGCAAACCCTTCCATGTAAAGGCTTCTGGTTATATGGAGATGTTTCCGGGCAATGTTTAGAATCAGGTTACTATGGACATGGGGCCAAGCTATTTGGGATAGAAACCTGGTTGGTGCATTCTCCTGCAGACCCTGACCAACCACACATGAAAGAATTGCCTCCAGAACTGTGTCCCAGTTGAACTTCTTTTATTTCATGAAGCAAATGCCAAAGTCCCAGTGCAGCAGCAAGAAACACCACGAAAAGTGGAGGATGACCAAATGGCTTCCCAGTCCACATGGGAATACCCTTAGCCCCCAGTGGCCACAGTTTACTTACAAAGAGAGAATTCAGCACTGCTGCCTCATGTTCATTGGAAAATAAGAAACCATGTCCTCCAGGTCACATAGATGCAGACACAGCTTTGATAGTCTCACTAAAAAGAAGCTAAAGCTCCTGACAACAACATATATTTCAAGTGCCCAAACTCAGAGGCAGTTTCTCAAGAAGTATTTAGGCCAGCAGAGCTCCATGTTTATGGAGTGTTTACCCTGTCCCATACTAGGGAAACTCCTCTACCACTTCCAAGGTTGTAAACTCCTGAGCATATTATTCACAGATTTTATTACTCTTCTCCTCTAATTGTGTCTTACTTTGGGCAAAAAAAATATCAAGGAATTGTTCTGGATGAGAGTGGGAAGATTTTGTTTAGCACATATTTGCATACACATTGGATTGATTTTTCTATTTTACATTTGAAATACTGAATCCCTGACACTAACACATGCTCTGCTAGATTCTGAATACTAATCCTAATATGATGGAGAAAAATAACGGAAACAGAATAGAAATACAAGCAGTTCAGAGGAGGCATGTTGTATACTTGGACTTGCCTTTTGCATTATATAGGGTAGGAGTTATAAATCTAGTCAATTTTTTGTTGAAATAGTTTTCCATGTGCTTTTAAAGTTAACAAATATGTGAATTCCTGTCTCCCTTTCTCTGTATTCTATTCAGCACATGTATTTTTATATGCACATATAGAATCCTACCTGGTATCACACGTACATTCTTGTGAGTTACATGACTTGGTAGATACAAAGTGTGAGAAGAGATCACTCCTCTTAAATGCTGTTTGACCTGAAAATTCAACCTATGGGTGAGCTTCCTAGTTGAAAAAAGTTATACATAAATCCATATCCAGTAAAATGAATATTTTTGGATCTGTGGATGATTCATATTTCACGGTGTAATTCGATTGGCATATATATTGCTAATTTTTAAAATCTGTGTGTGGATATATATATATATATATATATATATATATATATATATATATTCTCTCCAGATATTTCAAAATATTTAATATATGCGTCTTATTATACACTCCCTAAATTCATTCATGATTATGTATATGGATTTATAATCAACTTTTCACAAGATTATTCTCAGAAATATTCATTCACCTGATATACGTATTTTTTTCCTCGTATTGAAAACTAACTTCAGTGAATGGTGCATATAAATCCTAATATTTCTACAGTAACTGATCCATTTTCACATCAATGCAAGTAGATTCCTATGGGACATGATAAGTATTTTGAAGTTCATTTTTATTCAAAACTAGTACATTACTATTTCTTCAGTTTATGCATATTATTGGATATATATTTCATCCACAAGTTCACAAATTTATAGGCATTTATTTCACTTTCATTCACTTTCTGCTTCAGAAAACACGTGTTCCGCCATGTTTCAAACTGGTCTTTTCATGAGACTTCTTTCCAAACACATTATTTTTGATTTCCATAATCACTTTTGAAGCAAAACTCACACACTCTTCATGATAAACCATAACCCTAGGATTACAATTAGACGTATAACTAGTTGTTATGAATGATTATATATCAATATATGATTTCTTATGTATTTTCAGATATCAATTCAATACATTATTTAAAGTGGAACCAGTTATATTATTTATTAACTGTATGGTCTATTCATGCATTATCTCTATATTCATAGTCACAGGGTACACCTATTTTTACCCTCAATACTAATTTATACGTTTTCAAAATATTCCTCAAAAAATGGTGGAAGAAATACTCATGTCACCTGATCTATATATACATTTTATCACAGTAATATTCTGGACAAAAAAATCAAAGGTCACCCTTAAGGTTGTACCAAAGCCTAAATGGAAAGTGAGCATGGATTACTAAAACCTTCCATGTCCAGGTGGCCTAATGCTCTCAAATGTCAATCTTATTGGTGACTACATTTTTGTTTCTTCCTAAGATTATATATTCAACCTCAAGCCTGTTGAAAATGTCTAATCCTATCACTCACTTTATACTTTGCCTGATTTAGTAATGTCTCTATTTATATCTATTTTCCTACATATTTTCCCCTGTTCATCATTGTGACTGACTCTTCACTTGTGCTGACATTTACATTCACTGTCTACCTGAAACCCTATTGCTTAAGAACTTTTGGTCTAAATCCTATTCTCACTCTTCTTTGTAAACCTACTGACTATCTTTCTAATCCTACCGACAATCCCTTTTTGAGTGGGTGTTCTATTCGACATTCAATCATCCAAGGTACAAGCTCCTATGCCATTGTATATAGATTTATCTGAGACATTTTTGCAGAAAATAATTCAAAGCTAAGTGTACCAATTAAGGGCCCAATGCCCTTCTGGACTTCATATCTTCCCTAGATTTCTGTTTTTATACTTATATTTCACCTATATATTCTTGTAAATATCATAGTTTCCCAATACCATTATTCGTCATGCAGAAGGATTCCTAACCCCAAATTGAACATGTTACTAACCCAAACCATACACTGTTCTCTCAATCGAACTTTACAGAACAGCAGGGACAGGGTTGCTCTTAAAATACAGGAATGTAGGGCATGTTCCACCTGTTGAGAACATCAAAGGTCCATGCAGAAATGATCCCTTGAGAAGATGTAGGCAACTACGAAAGACCTGAGAGAGAAAAGTCATCTTCTATGGCAAACAACCTTGTCAGCATGAAGGGATATGTATGAATCAGCCTCTCTCTTCTTAATGTAGAGAAGATGGACCAAACCAGTCCTAGGTGGAGAGCTGTTCCCGGGTGCCCATGGTTTATATACCATTCTAACTTGTGAAAGTGTCACAGGAAGTAGGGGCAGCCTCCATCTCATGGGACTCTTGAAAGCAACTGTTAGGACAAAGTGGTTGTCAAGGCAATGACCTCATTCAGTTCCTGAAGAAGTGATCTACCTCACTTCCTTGGTGATGGAACTCTCTTAACTTGGGATCCAGGAAGCCAGGCACCCGGAGCCAGTCCAGTCCCAGACCCAGTAGGCTCACTTGTTTGAATTTACCAAGGAGAGTGTCAGTCTTTCTTGGTACCTACATATGTGAGGATGGCCAAATACCAGGAGAGCTCTGAATAGGGGCCTTTCCTGAGAAAGTAGGTAGTGGTTCACCGCAGGCTCCTGACAACTTCACAGAGTTGGCCAAGGAGACCAGATCTGAGATAGGACAGGCCATTTTGGGGGAACATAGTATGGCCCACCACTCAGAGGAAACTCCGGATAGTCACAGAGTTACATGGGGGAAGGAGGTGTCTTTGTGGGGTGGGTGTGATTTTGTGGTTTTGTCTCATGATCTGATAATAGGTAGGAAAGACGGTTTGTTTGATTTGGAGTGGTCTTCTTCTAGTAAGTCGTTGGACAAGGCAAGTGTTTCTATTTCTGTGTATCCCACTGTGTCCGTGGTTGTAGACATTAGAAAATAGAATGCAACAATTGATATGTCCTGTATAGTAGAAAGATTCCCGGCATTCATCCTGCCCAATTTATGAATGGACTGCAGCTTGCCTTATCCATGGGCAACACCTGCTACCTTCCTAAGTTCCTGTTTCTTCCAGAATTCTCACCACTCTCCAGAATAGTCTCATGGTTTTGTGTCCAAAATATGTACCACCTCCAAGCTCTGTGACATTGCCATGTCCTGGATAGCTGAAGGGAATGGCGAGCATCTCAGAAAACTCAGATATCAGTGTGACCAAGAAAGTCTCAGTGGAGAAACCATGCTTTCGGCCTTTTGCTTATCAATTGTTCTGTTTCCCTGAATGTCAGAAAGGTCTTTGCCTCAGGCCACCCCTTTGTGAAGCCTGAAGAAAACAGTTTTCAAATGGAAATGAATGGGCATCACCTGTGGCTCTTTGCTTAATTGCTTTGGAAAGGGATGTGTCTGAATCAGCCTCTTGGCCCTGTGTGAGGTTGTGGCTTAGATTCTCAGCACCTGATGGATGTAAAGAGAGATCCCATGTGTGCATCCAAAACCAAAATGGCCAAAAGAGCAATTATTGTGAATGAAGTCTCTCGCATTCATTTGTAAGGTTCCTGACCACCATCAAGTGAAAATACGGATCCTTTGGTTCAAATGAGTTATGCACAGCCCTGCAGAGGCTAACCCATAGGTTTTTGGGTTTTCTCATGGCTCCAAATCATATAAAGAATCTATACCTGACAGTCAGTAGGCCTCAAATTGGAGATGCAGAGCAGTATTAACAGCTGGCCTATCTGATCACTCCTGGTTCACCGGATGGGTGTCCAGGCCACCTTGACTTTAGGCAAATGAGGGGCAAGGGAGCTTATTTTTGACACTGTCTTGGGCTGCACCCCTCATGAAAAACTCCAGGCAGAGGTTATGATAAGTGTCTATATGGAAGAAGATGAGGGCCATGTGGAAGTGTTTGGTTTTAATTGTGGTCATTTGTTTGGCGGTTGGAAGAGATAACTGGATCCACCTGGGCTTGAATTCTGGCATGATTCCTCTTAGAGACTGAGTTCTGGAATTTACCTCAAAGAAGTATTGCCATGAAATGTGTTGGGATTTTAGGAGGCCACGCATGAGATGCGCCCTTGAAAACTGAGATCGAGGGCCAGGGTGTCTTTCCACAGTGCAGTGAGAATCTCAGCCAGGATATCACATGATTTTATTTTGAAAGACTTGGCAGCCATAATTGAGAGTCTAAACACAAATGGAACTCATATTGTAGACCTCAATGATCCTGGCTTCATGTGACCTTTTGGCCACTTTTTGGGAAGCCTTGCCTGTGAGATTTCTCCAGAGATTTCATTTAAATGAGCTTCCTCACCACATAATGGTTCCTGCATTAATTGAAACGCACAGTGACTCCAACTTCATCCTTCAAAAATGGCTAAATAAATACTATCAAATTTCTGAAATTCCCATTACCAGGTGGCACTGGAGAACCTTTGGATATCCTGTTGCTGAACATGAGTGAAATAATTCCCCACGCAATGACACTTCACCGGGAGAATTCCAATTTTATTGCTAAAAGCTGTGTGCTTATATAGAACTAAGGGGGAGATGGTATGGCTTAGATAAATGGCAGCAACCCGTTTATTGACAAGTTCTTTCAAATATCAGCTCCAGAGCCCAGGAATTAGTTCTAATTGGGGCTAAGGTTCCCCACAAGCGAGATTTGAAATTGGCGCTGGCGGGAGAGTTCACAAGGGCGGGAACTTTTTGCACCACTGCAGAAATGAAGAAGGTAGGAAGAAGAAGTCCTTAGGCGCCATGTTGGGGTTTTTCTCTGCGGTATGGCTGCCATTTATTCCTGTCCCAACATTCCACCCTTTTTGTTTTCTTAGGAAGTGGGGCGTCGTTTGTCAGATCTGGCTGCTTCCTGCTTTGTGGGGCTGGTGTGGGGCCTAGAAAGAGAAGTGGAGGAATGCTCAGGGGGCAGGTATGGGGATATCATGGCAGCCAGAAATAAAACCCAGTGGCTATAGACAGCTATTTTCATAGGGGTGAAGTCAATGAATGTTCCCTGAAGCCAAAAATGTCGATGGCATGGAACCAGTCCTGGATGGAAGAGATTGTTGGTATCAGCCACTGGTCCTGTAACAGAGACTCAAGGAAATACTGGAAGCGTTGCCTGGACATGGTGTCGCCAGCACCTGAAGAAGATCGGAGCGAATAAAAACAGAATGAAGATAAAAATTAAAGCAAATATCAATTTTTGGCAGAAGTTCCATGTGGGGGGACTGACATAGAAGAGGCCAAGGGCCATGAGAAAGCTTAGAAGGTGGTAAAGACTATGAATCCAGGATGGCAGATTAAGAGGTTCTCCGAGCTCGTTGTCTCCCGCTGTCTAATACCTGTTGCATTCCATCGTGCCTGGTAGTGAGCTTCATCACTGAGTGAACTGTTCTCTTGGAGATGTTGGGGATTCATCGGTCATCAGAGGCTGGTAGTGACTAAGCAAAAGCTGGTTGAAAGTTTGATTAGGAATTTTATGCAGTTGGGTTTGAAGGCACTTCATTATGCAGGGCAAGAGAGCACAAAAAAGGAGCATCCAAATAAGGGGACCCAAGATATGTAGTAAGTACATGGCAAGATAGGATTGGAAGAACCCCGTTATGGGATTGGAGGAGGTAGGTTTGAGCAATTGGGTCGATAATTCCTGCAATTTAACAACATTTTTTTTATTAGCCCAGATTCATTAACATAATAGCAAAATTCCTCTCTGAGGAATAGGCATGTAACCCCTTTTTCTGCAGTGAGAAGATCAATTGCACTTTGGTTCTGTAAAGCCACTTGTGCCAATGAAGTAACCTGCTGCTGCAAGGAACCCAGAGACTCAGCCATGGTATTGAGTGTTTCCTGCAGTTTTTGTTGAAGGTCATTGGATCCCATAGAGCATGACCTATAGCTCCACCAGAGAGTCTGAGACCCGTCACTGAGGTTGTTAAAATGAGGCCTACCAGAACCGGCAGAAAGACTACCCTACGGGTGCGGGAAGGTAGGGCCAACTGTCAGAATTCGGTGGGAGTATACAAAGATAGCTGAGGAACTACAGTAACCAAGAAACAGGCGCCAGAGACATTGATGGTTGAGGTACTTAAAGAACCATTACACCAGAGGAAATGTCCAGGTTGCATTAACACAGGGCTCTATGGAGTGCTGTATCTCAAGGAACAAATGGGTAAAGGATTCATTATTGGCAGGTGGAAACAGATGAAAGGAAATAAAGTATTGGTGGAATAACTTTCCCACAGTGGGATACGTGTCACATGTAGGGGTTGTCCTTTTTAGAGAAATTGTAGGGTTTTGCTGGAATATTTCCTGCCGCTAATGGGACTGCTGCTAGAAGTGGACGACTAAGTGAAGCACAGAGAAAGCACTGATAAGTAGGCACAGAAAGAGGGGTGGAGTTTAATAATCAAAAAGTTTGGTGTAGCAAATTGAGCCATGTGGGAGGGGGACCTGAGAGGGTTGAAGGCTCTGAATCCTCTTTGGATGAGCTATGGATATGATCTCGAAGTTTTGATTCTGAGTCCTTAATGTGTTCGACTACCTGGATGGTTGCCTTAGGTTGTGTAATCAGGGTGCGGCCAATAGTCATCCACCCTGTGGGTCTGACTGAGGTTGTCCGAGCATAGACAGCAAACTCAACATAGCCCCATCGTTTGGCCTTGGGGTCAGGTTTATCTAAAGTATACCATCCATTGTTACTGGATGAAGAGCCTTTATGCCACTTTATGTAACTAGAAGTCCACCCTTCAGGGTAACCAAATGAGTGGTAAGAATAGCTACCACGTTCATCATGGAACATGCATGACCAATAGGGGCACCCATTATATATCTCAGGCCACCAATGACAATAGTCTTTTGTTTGATCAAAAAGGAAGCAAATGAAAGGCCAGTTCCAGCTACCAGGGACGAAGGTCCTTGAAGGTCACAATTTTAGGGAAATAGAGGTGCAGTTGTGGATGAAGCAAGTAGTTGCATCCACTGCGCAGACCTTCTGCATGCCATGTTCTGAGTATCGTTCCCGAAAAGTGAATAAATGCATGGTAGGTGAGGAGGGTAAAGACCAGTCCTGACAGAGCACAGAAAATAAGCAGAGCACAAAAAACAAGCAGTTAGAGAAGACTAGGGTGTTGGGAGAGCTCATTGTGCCTTCTTTAAGAGGAATTGGGCTGCAAGGAAAACCGTGTGAGCCACAACTAAAATGGGTGAGATGGGTGTGGAGAGCAGGAGTAAAGGGGAGGTTCAGTAGGTGATTCTTGGAGTTCCTCTGGGGTGGCCCTGTCTTCAGCAGGTGGGGCCTCCTGGTGATGTGGCTTCAACCTAGACATGTAAATCCAGGGAGTGAGACAGTTGTCTGGTAAGGAGAGTTTGGCGGCGGTAAGGGTAAAGAGAATGACAGGATAGGGGCCTTCCCATTTTGCGGCAAGAGTCCCTTTTTCCTCTGGGGTATTATAATAGACTAGACTAACAGGTGTTAAGGGAGGAGTGTTTGGAGAGGAGACTGGGTCCGAAGAAGCATCTGTGGATGATATATATTTACTGATGAATTTCGATTGGCATTTATATTGGTACTTTTTAATGTCTGTGAGTGTTGTGTGTGTGTGTGTGTGTGTGTGTGTGTGTGTATAGATATAGATATAGATATACTCTCCAAAGTTTTCCAAATATGAAATATATGTGTCTAGTATACACTCTCTAAATTCATTCATGTTCATGTATGTGGATTTATAATCAACTTTTCACAAGATTATAATCAGAAATATTCATCCACCTGAAATACATATTTGTTTCATAGTACTGAAACCTAACTTCAGTGAAGGGTGCATACAAATCCTAATTATTCTACAGTATCTGACCCAGTCTAACATCAATGCAAGTAGACTCCTATGGGACATGATATGTAATTTGTCATTCATTTGTATTCGACACTGGTACATTATTGTTTCTTCAGTTTTTGCACATCATAGGATATACATTTCATCCACAAGTTCACAAATTAATAGGCATTTGTTTCAACATTAATCACTTCTTGCTTCAGAACACATGTATTGTCAGGGTTTCTTGACTGGTCTTTTCATGAGACTTCTTTCCAAACACATTATTTTGAATTTCCATAATCATTTTAAAGCAAAACTCACACACTCTTCATGATAAACCAAAACACTAATATTTCCATTAGATATATAACTGGTTGGAATGAATGATTGTATATCAATATACAATTTCCTTTTATTTTTCAGATATCAGTTGAATTCATTATTTAAAGTTCAAAAAAGTTATATTATTTATTCACAGTATGGTCTATTCGTGGTTTTTCTCTATGTTCATAGAAACAGGGTACACCTATTTGTACCCCCGATTCTAATTTTACATCTTCAATACATTGCTCCCAGAAATGGTGAAAGAAATACTCATGTCACCTCCTTATCACAGCAATATTCTGGACAAAAAATGGAAAGGTCACACTTATGATTGTACCAAAGCCTAAATGGAAAGTGAACATGGATTTCAAAAACATCCATGTCCATGTTGCCTAATGCTGTAAATTGTCAATCCTATTGGTGACTACATATTTGTTTTTACCTAATTTATATATTGAAACTCAACCCTGTTGAAAATGTCTAATTCTATCCCTCACTTTATACTTTGCCTGATTTCGTAATGTTTCCATTGATATCTGCTTTTCCACATATTTTCCCCAGTTCAACATAGTGTCTGACTCTTCATATGTGCTGACATTTACATTCACTCTATAACCAAAAGTCTATTGCTAAAGAACTTTTGGTCCAAATCCTATACTCACTCGTCTTCCTAAACCTACCGAATATCTTCCTAATCCTACTGAATATCCCTTTTTGACTGTATGTTCTCTTCTAAATTCAATCATCCAATGTACAAGGTCCTATGCCATTGTATATCAAATTATCTGAGACATCTTTGCAGAACATAATTCAAAGCTAAGTATCCCAATCAAGGGTAAAACCCTCTGGGCTTCAAATCATACCTAGATTTCTGTTTTCCTACTTATATTTCACCTCTATATTCTTGTAAATATTGCAGGTTCCCAATCCCATTATTCATCGCACAGAATCATTCATCACCAAATCAAACCTGTTTTTAACCCCAGGTATACACTGTTCCCTCAAACATTTTACAGAAGAGCAGGGACAGAGGGGTTCTTACAATACAGGAAAGTTGGGGATCTTCCACCAGATGAGAACCTCAAATGTCCATGCACAAATGATACATGGAGAAGTTGTAGGCAGGTATGAAGCTCCTGAGAGAGCAAAAGTCATCTTCCATGGCAAACAACCTGGTCAGGATGAAGGGATGTGTCTGAATCTGCCTCTCTCTTCTTATTGTAGACAAGGTGGAACAATCCAGGCCTGAGTGGAGAGCTGTTCCCGGGTGCCAATGGTTGATATACATTCTACCTTATGAAAGTGTCACAGGAAGTAGGGGAAACCTCCATCTTATGTAACCCTTGGAAGCAACTGTTAGGACAAAGTGGTTGCCAAGGCAGTGACCTCATTCAGTTCCAAAGAATGTGACATACCTCATTTCCTTGGTGATGGAACTCTCTGAACTTGGTATCCAAGAAGCCAGGCACGCAGAGGCAGTCCCAGTCCCAGGTCCAGTGGGCTCACTTGTTTGGATTTACCAAGGACAGAGTCAGTTTTCTTGGTACCTAATGATGTGAGGATGGCCAAATGCCAGGAGAGCTCTGAAGATGGACCTTTCCTGAGAAAACAGGTAGTGGCTAACCACTTTTTCCTGACTTCTTCACAGAGTTGGTCAAGGAAACAAGATCTGAGAGAAGACAGGCCATTTCGGGGGAACATAGTATGGCCCACCAGTCAGAGGACACTCCGGATAGTCACAGACCTACTTGGGGGAAGGAGGTGCCTTTGTGGGAGTGGGTGTGGGTTTGTTGTTTTGTCTCATGTTCTGAGAATAGACCGAAAAGGCGGTTTGTTTGGTTTGGAGCAGACAGTTTCTAGTAAGTCATTTGACAAGGCGAGTGTTTCTGTTTATGTGTATCCCACTGTGTCCGTTGTTGTAGACATTAGAAAAGAGAATGCATTAATGGATGTGTCCTGTCTAGTATAAATCTTCCCTATAATTCATCCTGCCCAATATATGAATGGACTGCAGCTTGTCTTATCGATGTGCAACAACTGCTATCTTTCTAAGTTGTTGTTTTCTTCCTGAATTCTGGCCACTCTCCAGAATGGGCTCAGGGATTTGTGTCCAAAATATGTATCACCTCCATGCTCTGTGACATGGCCATGTAAAGGATAGTTGAAGAGAATGGCGAGCATCTCAGAAAACTCAGATATCAGTGTGACCAGTAAAGTCTCAGTGCAGAAACACTGCCTTGGGCTTTTTGCTTACTTATTGTTGTGTTGCACTGAATGTCAGGAAGGTCTTTGCATCAGGGCACCCCTTTGTGAAGCCTGAAGAAAACAGTTTTCAAATGGAAATGAATGGGCCTCACCTGTGGCTCTTTTTTTAATTGCTTTGGAAAGGGATGTGTCATTATCAGCCACTTGGACCTGTGTGTGGCTGTGACTTAGATTCTCAGCACCTGATGGATCTTAAGAATGATCCCATGTGAGCTTCCAAAACTAAATGGCAAAAAATATCATTCATTCTGGATGAAGACTCTTGCCTTCCTCTGTTAGGTTCCTGCACTCCAACAAATATGAATAGGGATTCTGTGAGTCAAATGAGTTCTTCAAAGCCCTGCAGAGGTGCTTGTGTTTTCGCATGACTCTAAATCACCTAAAGAATCGATACCTAAAATCAGTAGCCCTCAAATTGGAGAAACATAGAAGTATTAATGGCAGGCTTATTTGTTCACTCCTGGTTCACAGCAACGGTGTCCAGGCTACCCTGACTTTAGGCAAATGAGGGGCAAACGAGCTGATTTTGGACACTGTCTTGGGCTGCACCCCTCATGGAAACCTCCAGCCAGAGGTTAAGATGATTGACTATATGGAAAAAGGTGAGGGCCATGTGGGAGTGTTTTGGAATTAATGTTGGTCATTTGTGTGGCATTGGAAAAAATGACTGGGTCCACGTGGGCTTGAACTCTGGTGTGATTCCCCTTAGACACTGGGTTTTGGAACTGAACTCAGAGAAGCATTGCCATGAATTTTGTTGGGATTTTAAGAGGCCACGCATGAAAGTCGCTCTTGAAAACTGAGACCTAGGGCCCGGGTAGATTTCCACTGAGGCCTGGGAATCTCAGCAAGTATATCACATGATTTTATTCTTAAAGAAATGGCAGCCATAATTGAGAGTCAAAACACACATGGACCTCACATTGTTGACCTCAATGGGCCTGGCCTAATGTGACGTTTTGTCCATTCTTTGGGAAGCCTTGCCTGTGACAGTTCTCCAGATATTTCATTGAAATGAGCTTCCTCACCATTTAATGTTTGCCTAATGAATTGATACCCACAGTGCCTCCAACTTCATGCTTGAAAAATGGCTAGATAAATACCATAAAATTTTTGAAATTCCTATGACCAGGTGGCACTGGAGAAACATTGGATGTCCTATTGCTGATCATGAGTATACCAGACAGTGCCTTGATTTACTGAGTTTCATGAAAATGGTGTAGAACAGAGATGCCAGTAATTTGGAGCCTGCTGAGTAGTGGGTCTAGAGCAGTGGTGGGGAGGCATTTGATAAAACATCCGTGGTAGGACCATGTGCATCTACCATTGGATTCCAAATGGCTTGTAACTGACATGGTGCTGCCAGCAGACCCTTATATGTAAAGGCATCTTGTTATATGGAGAGTTTTAAGAGGAAAATTAAGAATCAGGTTGATATGGACAAGGGGGAAATGGGGCAAGCTGTGAGAGATAGAAGGCTAGTTGGTGCATTCTCTTGCAGACCCTGACCCACCACACGTGACAGAACTCCCTCCAGCACTGTGTCCCAGTTTAGCTGCTAGTATTTCGTGAAACAAATACCAAACTCACAGTGCAGCAGCCTAAAAACCACAAAAAGTGGAGGAGGACCAAATGGCTTCACAGTCCACATGGGGAGACGGGGAGACACTTCGTCCCCAGTGGCCTCAGTTTACCTATAAAGAGAGGATTCAGCACTGCTTCATCTTGTTCATTGGAAAATAAGAACCATGTCCTCCAGGTCACATAGATGCAGACCCAGCTTTGATGGTCTCACTACAAAGGAAGCCAAATCTCATGAAAACAACATATATTTCAAGTGCGGAAGCTCAGAGGCAGTTTCTCAAAAAGTTTTTAGGCCAGCAGAGCTCCATGTTTGTGGAGTGTTTACCATGTCCCTTACTTTTGGAAACTCCTAAACCACCTCCAAGGTTGTGAACTCCTGAGCATTTTCCATTCCAGATATGTATTCACTGATTTTGTAAATCTTCTCCTCTAAATGTGTCTTACTTGGGGTGAAGGTAATGTCAAGGCATTGTTTTGGATGAGAGCGGGAGGATATTTGTGCAGCATATATTTACATACACATAGGATTCATTTTCCAATTTTTCATTCGAAGTACTGAATCCCTGACACTAACCCATACCTAGTAGACTCAGACTATTCATCCTAATATAATGGGGAAAATTAACCCAACACAATAGAAATACAAGCACTTCAGAGGAGACATGTTCTATAGTTGGACTTGACATTTGCATTATATAAGGTAGGAGTTATACATCTAGTCAAATTTTAATTGAAATATTCTCCATGTGTTTTTAAACTTAACAAATATGTGAATACTTGTTTCCAATTTCTGTAGCCTATTCACACATGTATATTTATATGCATATATAGAATCCTACCAGGTATCACACGTACATTTTTGTAAGGTGGATGTCTTGGCAGATACAAATTGTGAGAAGTGTTCACTCCTCCTAAATGCTGTTGGAAATGAAAATTCAACCAATAAGAGAGTGTCCTAGAAGAACAACATTATACATAAACTCATGTTCAGTAACATAAATATTTTTGCATCTGTGAATGATATATATTTACTGATGAATTTTGATTGGCATTTATATTGACTTTTTAATGTCTGTGAGTGTTGTGTGTGTGTGTGTGTGTGTATAGATATAGATATAGATATACTCTCCAAAGTTTTCCAAATATGAAATATATGTGTCTAGTACACACTCTATAAATTCATTCATGTTCATGTATGTTGATTTATAATCAACTTTTCACAAGATTATAATCAGAAATATTCATCCACCTGAAATACATATTTGTTTCCTAGTATTGACTACTAACTTCAGTGAAGGGTGCATACAAATCCTAATTATTCTACAGTATCTGACCCAGTTTAACATCAATGCAAGTAGACTCCTATGGGACATGATATGTAATTTGTCATTCATTTGTATTCGACACTGGTACATTATTGTTTCTTCAGTTTTTGCACATCATAGGATATACATTTCATCCACAAGTTCACAAATTAATAGGCATTTGTTTCAACATTAATCACTTCTTGCTTCAGAACACATGTATTGTCAGGGTTTCTTGACTTGTCTTTTCATGAGACTTCTTTCCAAACACATTATTTTGAATTTCCATAATCATTTTGAAGCAAAACTCACACACTCTTCATGATAAACCAAAACACTAATATTTCCATTAGATATATAACTGGTTGGAATGAATGATTGTATATCAATATACAATTTCCTTTTATTTTTCAGATATCAGTTCAATTCATTATTTAAAGTTCAAAAAAGTTATATTATTTATTCACAGTATGGTCTATTTGTGGTTTTTCTCTATGTTCATAGAAACAGGGTACACCTCTTTGCACCCCCGATTCTAATTTTACATCTTCAATATATTGCTCCCAGAAATGGTGAAAGAAATACTCATGTCACCTCATTATCACAGTAATATTCTGGACAAAAAATGGAAAGGTCACACTTATGATTGTACCAAAGCCTAAATGGAAAGTGAACATGGATTTCTAAAAACATCCATGTCCAGGTTGCCTAATGCTGTCAATTGTCACTCCTATTGGTGACTACATATTTGTTTTTTCCTAATTTATATATTGAAACTCAACCCTGTTGAAAATGTCTAATTCTAACCCTCACTTTATACTTTGCCTGATTTCGTAATGTTTCCATTGATATCTGCTTTTCTACATATTTTCCCCAGTTCAACATAGTGTCTGACTCTTCATATGTGCTGACATTTACATTCACTCTATAACCACAAGTCTATTGCTAAAGAACTTTTGGTCCAAATCCTATACTCACTCGTCTTCCTAAACCTACCGACTATCTTCCTAATCCTACTGAATATCCCTTTTTGACTGGATGTTCCCTTCTAAATTCAATCATCCAATGTACAAGGTCCTATGCCATTGTATATCAAATTATCTGAGACATCTTTGCAGAACATAATTCAAAGCTAAGTATCCCAATCAAGGGCAAAACCCTCTGGGCTTCAAAGCATACCTAGATTTCTTTTTTCAAACTTATATTTCACCTCTATATTCTTGTAAATATTGTAGGTTCCAAATCCCATTATTCATCGCACAGAATCATTCATCACCAAATCAAACCTGTTTTTAACCCCAATATACACTGTTCCCTCAAACATTTTACAGAAGAGCAGAAACAGAGGGGTTCTTACAATACAGGAAAGTTGGGGATCTTCCACCAGATGAGAACCTCAAATGTCCATGCACAAATGATACATGGAGAAGTTGTAGGCAGGTATGAAGCTACTGAGAGAGCAAAAGTCATCTTCCATGGCAAACAACCTGGTCAGGATGAAGGGATGTGTCTGAATCTGCCTCTCTCTTCTTATTGTAGACAAGGTGGAACAATCCAGGCCTGAGTGGAGAGCTGTTCCCGGGTGCCAATGGTTGATATACATTCTACCTTATGAAAGTGTCACAGGAAGTAGGGGAAACCTCCATCTTATGTAACCCTTGGAAGCAACTGTTAGGACAAAGTGGTTGCCAAGGCAGTGACCTCATTCAGTTCCAAAGAATGTGACATACCTCATTTCCTTGGTGATGGAACTCTCTGAACTTGGTATCCAAGAAGCCAGGCACCCAGAGGCAGTCCCAGTCCCAGTCCCAGTGGGCTCACTTGTTTGGATTTACCAAGGACAGAGTCAGTTTTCTTGGTACCTAATGATGTGAGTATGGCCAAATGCCAGGAGAGCTCTGAAGATGGACCTTTCCTGCGAAAACAGGTAGTGGCTAACCACTTTTTCCTGACATCTTCACAGAGTTGGTCAAGGAAACAAGATCTGAGAGAAGACAGGCCATTTCGGGGGAACATAGTATGGCCCACCAGTCAGAGGACACTCCGGATAGTCACAGACGTACTTGGGGGAAGGAGGTGCCTTTGTGGGAGTGGGTGTGGGTTTGTTGTTTTGTCTCATGTTCTGAGAATAGATCGAAAAGGCGGTTTGTTTGGTTTGGAGCAGACAGTTTCTACTAAGTCATTTGACAAGGCGAGTGTTTCTGTTTATGTGTATCCCACTGTATCCGTTGTTGTAGACATTAGAAAAGAGAATGCATTAATGGATGTGTCCTGTCTAGTATAAATCTTCCCATAATTCATCCTGCCCAACATATGAATGGACTGCACCTTGTCTTATCGATGTGCAACACCTGCTATCTTTCTAAGTTGTTGTTTTCTTCCTGAATTCTGGCCACTCTCCAGAATAGGCTCAGGGATTTGTGTCCAAAATATGTACCACCTCCAAGCTCTGTGACATGGCCATGTACTGGATAGCTGAAGAGAATGGCGAGCATCTCAGAAAACTCAGATATCAGTGTGACAAGGAAAGTCTCAGTGCAGAAACCCTGCTTTGGGCCTTTTGCTTACTTATTGTTGTGTTGCACTGAATGTCAGGAAGGTCTTTGCCTCAGGCCACCCCTTTGTGAAGCTTGAAGAAAACAGTTTTCAAATGGAAAAGAATGGGCCTCACCTGTGGCTCTTTGTTTAATTGCTTTGGAAAGGCATGTGTCTTTATCAGCCTCTTGGACCTGTGTGTGGCTGTGACTTAGATTCTCAGCACCTGATGGATCTTAAGAATGATCCCATGTTAGCTTCCAAAACCAAAATGGCAAAAAAATATCATTCATTGTGGATGAAGTCTCTTGCCTTCCTCTGTTAGGTTCCTGCACTCCAACAAATGATAATAGGGATTCTTTGGATCAAATGAGTTCTTAAAGCCCTGCAGAGGTGCTTGTGTTTTCGCATGACTCTAAATCACCTAAAGAATCCATACCTAAAATCAGTAGGCCTCAAATTGGAGAAACACAGAAGTATTAACGGCAGGCTTATTTGTTCACTCCTGGTTCACAGCAACGGTGTCCAGGCTACCCTGAATTTAGGCAAATGAGGGGCAAACGAGCTGATTTTGGACACTGTCTTGGGCTGCATTCCTCATGGAAACCTCCAGCCAGAGGTTAAGATGATTGACTATATAGAATAAGGTGAGGGCCATGTGGGAGTGTTTTGGTTTTAATGTTGGTCATTTGTGTGGCATTGGAAAAAATGACTGGTTTCACGTGGGCTTGAACTCTGGTGTGATTCCCCTTAGACACTTGGTTTTGGAACTGAACTCAGAGAAGCAATGCCATGAATTTTGTTGGGATTTTAAGAGGCCACGCATGAAAGTCGCTCTTGGAAACTGAGACCTAGGCCCCGGGTAGATTTCCACTGAGGCCTGGGAATCTCAGCAAGGATATCACATGATTTTATTCTTAAAGAAATGGCAGCCATAGTTGATAGTCAAAACACACATGGACCTCACATTGTAGACCTCAATGGGCCTGGCCTAATGTGACCGTTTGTCCACTCTTTGGGAAGCCGTGCCTGTGAGAGTTCTCCAGAGATTTCATTGAAATGAGCTTCCTCACCATTTAATCTTTGCTGAATGAATTGAAACCCACAGTGCCTCCAACTTCATGCTGGAAAAATGGCTAGATAAATACCATGAAATTTTTGAAATTCCTATGACCAGGTGGCACTGGAGAAACATTGGATGTCCTATTGCTGATCATGAGTATACCAGACAGTGCCTTGATTTACTGAGTTTCATGAAAATGGTGTAGAACAGAGATGCCAGTAAGTTGGAGCCTGCTGAGTAGTGGGTCTAGAGCAGTGCTGGGGAGGTGTTTGATAAAACATCCGTGGTAGGGTCATGTGGATTTACCATTGGATTCCAAGTGGCTTGTAACTGACATGGTGCTGCCAGCAGACCCTTATATGTAAAGGCATCTTGTTATATGGAGAGTTTTAAGAGGAAAATTAAGAATCAGGTTGATATGGACAAGGGGGCAATGGGGCAAGCTGTGAGAGATAGAAGCCTAGTTGGTGCATTCTCTTGCAGACCCTGACCCACCACACGTGACAGAACTCCCTCCAGCACTGTGTCCCAGTTTAGCTGCTAGTATTTCGTGAAACAAATACCAAACTCACAGTGCAGCAGCCTAAAAACCACAAAAAGTGGAGGAGGACCAAATGGCTTCACAGTCCACACGGGGAGACGGGGAGACACTTAGTCCCCAGTGGCCTCAGTTTACCTATAAAGAGAGGATTCAGCACTGCTTCATCTTGTTCATTGGAAAATAAGAAACCATGTCCTCCAGGTCACATAGATGCAGACCCAGCTTTGATGGTCTCACTACAAAGGAAGCCAAATCTCATGAAAACAAAATATATTTAAAGTGCGGAAGCTCAGAGGCAGTTTCTCAAAGTTTTTAGGGCAGCAGAGTTACATGTTTGTGGAGTGTTTACCATGTCCCTTACTTTTGGAAACTCCTAAACCACCTCCAAGGTTGTGAACTCCTGAGCATTTTCCATTCCAGATATGTATTCACTGATTGTGTAACTCTTCTCCTCTAATTGTGTCTTACTTGGGGTGAAGGTAATGTCAAGGCATTGTTTTGGATGAGAGCGGGAGGATATTTGTGCAGCATATATTTACATACACATAGGATTCATTTTCCAATTTTTCATTCGAAGTACTGAATCCCTGACACTAACCCATACCTAGTAGACTCAGACTATTCATCCTAATATAATGGGGAAAATTAACCCAACACAATAGAAATACAAGCACTTCAGAGGAGACATGTTCTATAGTTGGACTTGACATTTGCATTATATAAGGTAGGAGTTATACATCCAGTCAAATTTTAATTGAAATATTCTCCATGTGTTTTTAAACTTAACAAATATGTGAATACTTGTTTCCAATTTCTGTAGCCTATTCACACATGTATATTTATATGCATATATACAATCCTACCAGGTATCACACGTACATTTTTGTAAGGTGGATGTCTTGGCAGATACAAATTGTGAGAAGCGTTCACTCCTCCTAAATGCTGTTGGAAATGAAAATTCAACCTATAAGAGGGCGTCCTAGAAGAACAACATTATACATAAACTCATGTTCAGAAACATAAATATTTTTGCATCTGTGGATGATATATATTTACTGATGAATTTCGATTGGCATTTATATTGGTACTTTTTAATGTCTGTGAGTGTTGTGTGTGTGTGTGTGTGTGTGTGTGTGTGTATAGATATAGATATAGATATACTCTCCAAAGTTTTCCAAATATGAAATATATGTGTCTAGTATACACTCTCTAAATTCATTCATGTTCATGTATGTGGATTTATAATGAACTTTTCACAAGATTATAATCAGAAATATTCATCCACCTGAAATACATATTTGTTTCCTAGTACTGACTACTAACTTCAGTGAAGGGTGCATACAAATCCTAATTATTCTACAGTATCTGACCCAGTCTAACATCAATGCAAGTAGACTCCTATGGGACATGATATGTAATTTGTCATTCATTTGTATTCGACACTGGTACATTACTGTTTCTTCAGTTTTTGCACATCATAGGATATACATTTCATCCACAAGTTCACAAATTAATAGGCATTTGTTTCAACATTAATCACTTTTTGCTTCAGAACTCATGTATTGTCAGGGTTTCTTGACTGGTCTTTTCATGAGACTTCTTTCCAAACACATTATTTTGAATTTCCATAATCATTTTGAAGCAAAACTCACACACTCTTCATGATAAACCAAAACACTAATATTTCCATTAGATATATAACTGGTTGGAATGAATGATTGTATATCAATATACAATTTCCTTTTATTTTTCAGATATCAGTTCAATTCATTATTTAAAGTTCAAAAAAGTTATATTATTTATTCACAGTATGGTCTATTTGTGGTTTTTCTCTATGTTCATAGAAACAGGGTACACCTATTTGTACCCCCAATTCTAATTTTAAATCTTCAATATATTGCTCCCAGAAATGGTGAAAGAAATACTCATGTCACCTCATTATCACAGTAATATTCTGGACAAAAAATGGAAAGGTCACACTTATGATTGTACCAAAGCCTAAATGGAAAGTGAACATGGATTTCTAAAAACATCCATGTCCAGGTTGCCTAATGCTGTCAATTTTCACTCCTATTGGTGACTACATATTTGTTTTTTCCTAATATATATTGAAACTCAACCCTGTTGAAAATGTCTAATTCTATCCCTCACTTTATACTTTGCCTGATTTCGTAATGTTTCCATTGATATCTGCTTTTCTACATATTTTCCCCAGTTCAACATAGTGTCTGACTCTTCATATGTGCTGACATTTACATTCACTCTATAACCAAAAGTCTATTGCTAAAGAACTTTTGGTCCAAATCCTATACTCACTCGTCTTCCTAAACCTACCGACTATCTTCCTAATCCTACTGAATATCCCTTTTTGACCTGATGTTCTCTTCTAAATTCTATCATCCAATGTACAACGTCCTATGCCATTGTATATCAAATTATCTGAGACATCTTTGCAGAACATAATTCAAAGCTAAGTATCCCAATCAAGGGCCAAACCCTTCTGGGCTTCAAAGCATACCTAGATTTCTTTTTTCATACTTATATTTCACCTCTATATTCTTGTAAATATTGCAGGTTCCCAATGCCATTATTCATCGCACAGAATCATTCGTCACCAAATCAAACCTGTTTTTAACCCCAAGTATACACTGTTCCCTCAATCATTTTACAGAAGAGCAGGGACAGAGGGGTTCTTACAATACAGGAAAGTTGGGGATCTTCCACCAGATGAGAACCTCAAATGTCCATGCACAAATGATACCTGGAGAAGTTGTAGGCAGGTATGAAGCACCTGAGAGAGCAAAAGTCATCTTCCATGGCAAACAACCTGGTCAGGATGACGGGATGTGTCTGAATCTGCCTCTCTCTTCTTATTGTAGACAAGGAGAAACGATCCAGGCCTGAGTGGAGAGCTGTTCCCGGGTGCCAATGGTTGATATACATTCTACCTTATGAAAGTGTCACAGGAAGTAGGGGAAACCTCAATCTTATGTAAACCTTGGAAGCAACTGTTAGGACAAAGTGGTTGCCAAGGCAGTGACCTCATTCAGTTCCAAAGAATGTGACATACCTCATTTCCTTGGTGATGAAACTCTCTGAACTTGGTATCCAAGAAGCCAGGCACCCAGAGGCAGTCCCAGTCCCAGGCCCAGTGGGCTCACTTGTTTGGATTTACCAAGGACAGAGTCAGTTTTCTTGGTACCTAATGATGTGAGGATGGCCAAATGCCAGGAGAGCTCTGAAGATGGACCTTTCCTGAGAAAACAGGTAGTGGCTAACCACTTTTTCCTGACATCTTCACAGAGTTGGTCAAGGAAACAAGATCTGAGAGAAGACAGGCCATTTCGGGGGAACATAGTATGGCCCACCAGTCAGAGGACACTCCGGATAGTCACAGACCTACTTGGGGGAAGGAGGTGCCTTTGTGGGAGTGGGTGTGGGTTTGTTGTATTGTCTCATGTTCTGAGAATAGATCGAAAAGGCGGTTTGTTTGGTTTGGAGCAGACAGTTTCTAGTAAGTCTTTTGACAAGGCCAGTGTTTCTGTATATGTGTATCCCACTGTGTCCGTTGTTGTAGACATTAGAAAAGAGAATGCATTAATGGATGTGTCCTGTCTAGTATAAATCTTCCCTTTAATTCATCCTGCCCAATATATGAATGGACTGCAGCTTGTCTTATCGATGTGCAACACCTACTATCTTTCTAAGTTGTTGTTTTCTTCCTGAATTCTGGCCACTCTCCAGAATGGGCTCAGGGATTTGTGTCCAAAATATGTACCACCTCCAAGCTCTGTGACATGGCCATGTAAAGGATAGTTGAAGAGAATGGCGAGCATCTCAGAAAACTCAGATATCAGTGTGACCAGGAAAGTCTCAGTGCAGAAACACTGCTTTGGGCTTTTTGCTTACTTATTGTTGTGTTGCACTGAATGTCAGGAAGGTCTTTGCCTCAGGCCACCCCTTTGTGAAGCCTGAAGAAAACAGTTTTCAAATGGAAATGAATGGGCCTCACCTGTGGTTCTTTGCTTAATTGCTTTGGAAAGGGATGTGTCTTTATCAGCCTCTTGGTCCTGTGTGTGGCTGTGACTTAGATTCTCAGCACCTGATGGATCTTAAGAATGATCCCATGTGAGCTTCCAAAACCAGAATGGCAAAAAATATCATTCATTGTGGATGAAGACTCTTGCCTTCCTCTGTTAGGTTCCTGCACTCCAACAAATATGAATAGGTATTCTGTGAGTCAAATGAGTTCTTCAAAGCCCTGCAGAGGTGCTTGTGTTTTCGCATGACTCTAAATCACCTAAAGAATCGATACCTAAAATCAGTAGCCCTCAAATTGGAGAAACATAGAAGTATTAACGGCAGGCTTATTTGTTCACTCCTGGTTCACAGCAACGGTGTCCAGGCTACCCTGACTTTAGGCAAATGAGGGGCAAACGAGCTGATTTTTACACTGTCTTGGGCTGCACCCCTCATGGAAACCTCCAGCCAGAGTTTAAGATGATTGACTATATGGAATAAGGTGAGGGCCATGTGGGAGTGTTTTGGTTTTAATGTTGGTCATTTGTGTGGCATTGGAAAAAATGACTGGTTCCACGTGGGCTTGAACTCTGGTGTGATTCCCCTTAAACACTGGGTTTTGGAACTGAACTCAGAGAAGCATTGCTATGAATTTTGTTGGGATTTTAAGAGGCCACGCATGAAAGTCGCTCTTGGAAACTGAGACCTAGGCCCCGGGTAGATTTCCACAGAGGCCTGGGAATCTCAGCAAGGATATCACATGATTTTATTCTTAAAGAAGTGGCAGCCATAGTTGAGAGTCAAAACACACATGCACCTCACATTGTAGACCTCAATGGGCCTGGCCTAATGTGACCTTTTGTCCATTCTTTGGGAAGCCTTGCCTGTGAGATTTCTCCAGAGATTTCATTGTAATGAGCTTCCTCACCATTTAATGTTTGCTGAATGAATTGAAACCCACAGTGCCTCCAACTTCATGCTTGAAAAATGGCTAGATAAATACCATGAAATTTTTGAAATTCCGATGACCAGGTGGTACTGGAGAAACATTGGATGTCCTATTGCTGATCATGAGTATACCAGACAGTGCCTTGATTTACTGAGTTTCATGAAAATGGTGTAGAACAGAGATGCCAGTAAGTTGGAGCCTGCTGAGTAGTGGGTCTAGAGCAGTGCTGGGGAGGTGTTTGATAAAACATCCGTGGTAGGGCCATGTGGATCTACCATTGGATTCCAAATGGCTTGTAACTGACATGGTGCTGCCAGCAGACCCTTATATGTAAAGGCATCTTGTTATATGGAGAGTTTTAAGAGGAAAATTAAGAATCAGGTTGATATGGACAAGGGGGCAATGGGGCAAGCTGTGAGAGATAGAAGCCTAGTTGGTGCATTCTCTTGCAGACCCTGACCCACCACACGTGACAGAACTCCCTCCAGCACTGTGTCCCAGTTTAGCTGCTAGTATTTCGTGAAACAAATACCAAACTCACAGTGCAGCAGCCTAAAAACCACAAAAAGTGGAGGAGGACCAAATGGCTTCACAGTCCACACGGGGAGACGGGGAGACACTTAGTCTCTAGTGACCTTAATTTACCTAAAAATAGAGGATTCAGCACTGCTTCATCTTGTTCATTGGAAAATAAGAAACCATGTCCTCCAGGTCACATAGATGCAGACCCAGCTTTGATGGTCTCACTACAAAGGAAGCCAAATCTCATGAAAACAACATATATTTCAAGTGCGGAAGCTCAGAGGCAGTTTCTCAAAAAGTTTTTAGGCCAGCAGAGCTCCATGTTTGTGGAGTGTTTACCCTGTCCCTTAGTTTTGGAAACTCCTCTACCACCTCCAAGGTTGTGAACTCCTGAGCATTTTCCATTCCAGATATGTATTCACTGATTTTGTAACTCTTCTCCTCTAATTGTGTCTTACTTGGGGTGAAGGTAATGTCAAGGCATTGTTCTGGATAAGAGCGTGAGGATATTTGTGCAGCATATATTTACATACACATTGGAATCATTTTCCAATTTTCCATTTGAAGTACTGAATCCCGGACACTAAAACTTACCTAGTAGACTCAGACTATTCATCCTAATATAATGGGGAAATTTAACCCAACACAATAAAAATACAAGCACTTCAGAGGAGACATGTTGTATAGTTGGACTTGACATTTGCATTATATAAGGTAGGAGTTATAAATCTCGTCAAATTTTAATTGATATATTCTCCATCTCTTTTTAAACTTAACAAATATGTGAATTCTTGTTTCCTTTTTCTGTAGCCTATTCACACATGTATATATATATGCATATATAGAATCCTACCAGGTATCACACATACATTTTTGTGAGGTGGCTGTCTTGGCAGATACAAATTGTGAGAAGTGTTCACTCCTCCTAAATGCTGTTGGAAATGAAAATTCAACCTATAGGAGAACGTCCTAGTAGAACAAAATTATGCATAAACTCATGTTCAGTAAAATAAATATTTTTGCATCTGTGGATGATATATATTTACTGATGAATTTCGATTGGCATTTATATTGGTACTTTTTAATGTCTGTGAATGTTGTGTGTGTGTGTGTGTCTGTGTGTGTGTGTGTCTGTGTGTGTGTGTGTCCGTGTGTGTGTATAGACATAGATATATATATACTCTCCAAATATTTCAAAATATTAAAAAAATGTGTCTAATATATACTCTCTAAATTCATTCATGTACATGTATGTGGATTTATAATCAACTTTTCACAAGATTATAATCAGAAATATTCATCCACCTGAAATACATATTTGTTTCATAGTACTGAAACCTAACTTCAGTGAATGGTGCATACAAATCCTAATTACTCTACAGTAACTGACCCAGTCTAACATCAATGCAAGAAGACTAATATGGGACATGATATGTAATTTGTCATTCATTTGTATTCAACACTGGTACATTATTGTTTCTTCAGTTTTTGCATATCATAGGATATACATTGCATCCACATGTTCACAAATTAATAGGCATTTGTTTCAACTTTAATCACTTCTTGCTTCAGAACACATGTATTGTCAGGGTTTCTTGACTGGTCTTTTCATCAGACTTCTTTCCAAACACATAATTTTGAATTTCCATAATCATTTTGAAGCAAAACTCACACACTCTTCATGATAAACCAAAACACTAATATTTCCAATAGATATATAACTGGTTGGAATGAATGATTGTATATCAATATACGATTTCCCTTAATTTTTCAGATATCAGTTCAATTCATTATTTAAAGTTGAAAAAATTATATTATTTATTCACAGTATGGTCTATTCATGCTTTTTTTCTATGTTCATAGAAACAGGGTACACCTCTTTGTACCCCGATTCTAATATTACATCTTCAATATATTGCTCCCAGAAATGGTGAAAGAAATACTCACGTCACCTCATTATCACAGTAATATTCTGGACAAAAAATGGAAAGGTCACACTTATGATTGTACCAAAGCCTAAATGGAAAGTGAACATGGATTTCTAAAAACATCCATGTCCAGGTTGCCTAATGCTGTCAATTGTCAATCCTATTGGTGACTACATATTTGTTTTTTCCTATTTATATATTCAAACTCAACACTGTTGAAAATGTCTAATTCTATCCCTCACTTTATACTTTGCCTGATTTCGTAATGTTTCTATTGATATCTGCTTTTCTACATATTTTCCCCAGTTCAACATAGTGACTGACTCTTCATATGTGCTGACATTTACATTCACTCTATAACCAAAAGTCTATTGCTAAAGAACTTTTGGTCCAAATCCTGTACTCACTCTTCTTCCTAAACCTACCGACTATCTTCCTAATCCTACTGAATATCCCTTTTTGACCTGATGTTCTCTTCTAAATTCTATCATCCAATGTACAACGTCCTATGCCATTGTAATTCTAATTATCTGAGACACCTTTGCAGAACATAATTCAAAGCTAAGTATCCCAATCAAGGGCAAAACCCTTCTGGGCTTCAAAGCATACCTAGATTTCTGTTTTCATACTTATATTTCACCTCTATATTCTTGTAAATATTGCAGGTTCCCAATGCCATTATTCATCGCACAGAATCATTCGTCACCAAATCAAACCTGTTTTTAACCCCAAGTATACACTGTTCCCTCAATCATTTTACAGAAGAGCAGAGACAGAGGGGTTGTTACAATACAGGAAAGTTGGGGATCTTCCACCGGATGAGAACCTCAAATGTCCATGCACAAATGATACCTGGAGAAGTTGTAGGCAGGTATGAAGCACCTGAGAGAGCAAAAGTCGTCTTCCATGGCAAACAACCTGGTCAGGATGAAGGGATGTGTCTGAATCTGCCTCTCTCTTCTTACTGTAGACAAGGTGGAACAATCCAGGCCTGAGTGGAGAGCTGTTCCCGGGTGCCAATGGTTGATATACATTCTACCTTATGAAAGTGTCACAGGAAGTAGGGGAAACCTCCATCTTATGTAACCCTTGGAAGCAACTGTTAGGACAAAGTGGTTGCCAAGGCAGTGACCTCATTCAGTTCCAAAGAATGTGACATACCTCATTTCCTTGGTGATGGAACTCTCTGAACTTGGTATCCAAGAAGCCAGGCACCCAGAGGCAGTCCCAGTCCCAGGCCCAGTGGGCTCACTTGTTTGGATTTACCAAGGACAGAGTCAGTTTTCTTGGTACCTAATGATGTGAGGATGGCCAAATGCCAGGAGAGCTCTGAAGATGGACCTTTCCTGAGAAAACAGGTAGTGGCTAAGCACTTTTTCCTGACATCTTCACAGAGTTGGTCAAGGAAACAAGATCTGAGAGAAGACAGGCCATTTCGGGGGAACATAGTATGGCCCACCAGTAAGAGGACACTCCGGATAGTCACAGACCTACTTGGGGGAAGGAGGTGCATTTGTGGGAGTGGGTGTGGGTTTGTTGTTTTGTCTCATGTTCTGAGAATAGATCAAAAAGGCGGTTTGTTTGGTTTGGAGCAGACAGTTTCTAGTAAGTAATTTGACAAGGCGAGTGTTTCTGTTTATGTGTATCCCACTGTGTCCGTTGTTGTAGACATTAGAAAAGAGAATGCATTAATGGATGTGTCCTGTCTAGTATAAATCTTCCCTATATTTCATCCTGCCCAATATATGAATGGACTGCAGCTTGTCTTATCGATGTGCAACACCTGCTATCTTTCTAAGTTGTTGTTTTCTTCCTGAATTCTGGCCACTCTCCAGAATGGGCTCAGGGATTTGTGTCCAAAATATGTACCACCTCCAAGCTCTGTGACATGGCCATGTAAAGGATAGTTGAAGAGAATGGCGAGCATCTCAGAAAACTCAGATATCAATGTGACCAGGAAAGTCTTAGTGCAGAAACACTGCTTTGGGCTATTTGCTTACTTATTGTTGTGTTGCACTGAATGTCAGGAAGGTCTTTGCCTCAGGCAACCCCTTTGTGAAGCCTGAAGAAAACAGTTTTCAAATGGAAATGAATGGGCCTCACCTGTGGTTCTTTGCTTAATTGCTTTGGAAAGGGATGTGTCTTTATCAGCCTCTTGGTCTGTGTGTGGCTGTGACTTAGATTCTCAGCACCTGATGGATCTTAAGAATGATCCCATGTGAGCTTCCAAAACCAAAATGGCAAAAAATATCATTCATTGTGGATGAAGACTCACCTTCCTCTGTTAGGTTCCTGCAATCCAACAAATGAGAATAGGGATTCTGTGAGTCAAATGAGTTCTTCAAAGCCCTGCAGAGGTGCTTGTGTTTTCGCATGACTCTAAATCACCTAAAGAATCGATACCTAAAATCAGTAGCCCTCAAATTGGAGAAACATAGAAGTATTAACGGCAGGCTTATTTGTTCACTCCTGGTTCACAGCAATGGTGTCCAGGCTACCCTGACTTTAGGCAAATGAGGGGCAAACGAGCTGATTTTGGACACTGTCTTGGGCTGCACCCCTCATGGAAACCTCCAGCCAGATGTTAAGATGATTGACTATATGGAATAAGGTGAGGGCCATGTGGGAGTGTTTTGGTTTTAATGTTGGTCATTTGTGTGGCATTGGAAAAAATGACTGGTTCCACGTGGGCTTGAACTCTGGTGTGATTCCCCTTAAACACTGGGTTTTGGATCTGAACTCAGAGAAGCATTGCTATGAATTTTGTTGGGATTTTAAGAGGCCACGCATGAAAGTCGCTCTTGGAAACTGAGACCTAGGCCCCGGGTAGATTTCCACAGAGGCCTGGGAATCTCAGCAAGGATATCACATGATTTTTTCTTAAAGAAATGGCATCCATAGTTGAGAGTCCAAACACACATGCACCTCACATTGTAGACCTCAATGGGCCTGGCCTAATGTGACCTTTTGTCCATTCTTTGGGAAGCCTTGCCTGTGAGATTTCTCCAGAGATTTCATTGAAATGAGCTTCCTCACCATTTAATGTTTGCTGAATGAATTGAAACCCACAGTGCCTCCAACTTCATGCTTGAAAAATGGCTAGATAAATACCATGAAATTTTTGAAATTCCTATGACCAGGTGGCACTGGAGAAACATTGGATGTCCTATTGCTGATCATGAGTATACCAGACAGTGCCTTGATTTACTGAGTTTCATGAAAATGGTGTAGAACAGAGATGCCAGTAAGTTGGAGCCTGCTGAGTAGTGGGTCTAGAGCAGTGGTGGGGAGGTGTTTGATAAAACATCCGTGGTAGGGCCATGTGGATCTACCATTGGATTCCAAATGGCTTGTAACTGACATGGTGCTGCCAGCAGACACTTATATGTAAAGGCATCTTGTTATATGGAGAGTTTTAAGAGGAAAATTAAGAATCAGGTTGATATGGACAAGGGGGCAATGGGGCAAGCTGTGAGAGATAGAAGCCTAGTTGGTGCATTCTCTTGCAGACCCTGACCCACCACACGTGACAGAACTCCCTCCAGCACTGTGACCCAGTTTAGCTGCTAGTATTTCGTGAAACAAATACCAAACTCACAGTGCAACAGCCTAAACACCACAAAAAGTGGAGGAGGACCAAATGGCTTCACAGTCCACACGGGGAGACGGGGAGACACTTAGTCTCTAGTGACCTTAATTTACCTAAAAAGAGAGGATTCAGCACTGCTTCATCTTGTTCATTGGAAAATAAGAAACCATGTCCTCCAGGTCACATAGATGCAGACCCAGCTTTGATGGTCTAACTACAAAGGAAGCCAAATCTCATGAAAAAAACATATATTTCAAGTGCGGAAGCTCAGAGGCAGTTTCTCAAAAAGTTTTTAGGCCAGCAGAGCTCCATGTTTGTGGAGTGTTTACCCTGTCCCTTACTTTTGGAAACTCCTCTACCACCTCCAAGGTTGTGAACTCCTGAGCATTTTCCATTCCAGATATGTATTCACTGATTTTGTAACTCTTCTCCTCTAATTGTGTCTTACTTGGGGTGAAGGTAATGTCAAGGCATTGTTCTGGATAAGAGCGTGAGGATATTTGTGCAGCATATATTTACATACACATTGGATTCATTTTCCAATTTTCCATTTGAAGTACTGAATCCCGGACACTAAAACTTACCTAGTAGACTCAGACTATTCATCCTAATATAATGGGGAAATTTAACCCAACACAATAGAAATACAAGCACTTCAGAGGAGACATGTTGTATAGTTGGACTTGACATTTGCATTATATAAGGTAGGAGTTATAAATCTCGTCAAATTTTAATTGAAATATTCTCCATGTGTTTTTAAGCTTAACAAATACGTGAATTCTTATTTCCCTTTTCTGTAGCCTATTCACACATGTATATTTATATGCATATATAGAATCCTACCAGGTATCACACATACATTTTTGTGAGGTGGCTGTCTTGGCAGATACAA
Source organism: Callospermophilus lateralis (assembly GCF_048772815.1). NCBI lineage: Eukaryota > Metazoa > Chordata > Mammalia > Rodentia > Sciuridae > Callospermophilus > Callospermophilus lateralis. Next base: position 1,042,830 of record NW_027514376.1, on the reverse strand, counting down.
ATTGTGAGAAGTGTTCACTCCTCCTAAATGCTGTTGGAAATGAAAATTCAACCTATAGGAGAACGTCCTAGTAGAACAAAATTATGCATAAACTCATGTTCAGTAAAATAAATATTTTTGCATCTGTGGATGATATATATTTACTGATGAATTTCGATTGGCATTTATATTGGTACTTTTTAATGTCTGTGAATGTTGTGTGTGTGTGTGTGTCTGTGTATGTGTGTGTGTGTCTCTGTGTGTGTGTGTCTGTGTGTGTGTATAGACATAGGTATATATATACTCTCCAAATTTTTCAAAATATGAAAAAATGTGTCTAATATATACTCTCTAAATTCATTCATGTACATGTATGTGGATTTATAATCAACTTTTCACAAGATTATAATCAGAAATATTCATCCACCTGAAATACATATTTGTTTCATAGTACTGAAACCTAACTTCAGTGAATGGTGCATACAAATCCTAATTACTCTACAGTAACTGACCCAGTCTAACATCAATGCAAGAAGACTCCTATGGGACATGATATGTAATTTGTCATTCATTTGTATTCGACACTGGTACATTATTCTTTCTTCAGTTTTGCACATCATAGGATATACATTGCATCCACAAGTTCACAAATTAATAGGCATTTGTTTCAACTTTAATGACTTCTTGCTTCAGAACACATGTATTGTCAGGGTTTCTTGACTGGTCCTTTCATCAGACTTCTTTCCAAACACATAATTTTGAATTTCCATAATCATTTTGAAGCAAAACTCACACACTCTTCATGATAAAACAAAACACTAATATTTCCAATAGATATATAACTGGTTGGAATGAATGATTGTATATCAATATACGATTTCCTTTAATTTTTAAGATATCAGTTCAATTCATTATTTAAAGTTGAAAAAATTATATTATTTATTCACAGTATGGTCTATTCATGCTTTTTTTCTATGTTCATAGAAACAGGGTACACCTCTTTGTACCCCGATTCTAATATTACATCTTCAATATATTGCTCCCAGAAATGGTGAAAGAAATACTCATGTCACCTCATTATCACAGTAATATTCTGGACAAAAAATGGAAAGGTCACACTTATGATTGTACCAAAGCCTAAATGGAAAGTGAACATGGATTTCTAAAAACATCCATATCCAGGTTGCCTAATGCTGTCAATTGTCAATCCTATTGGTGACTACATATTTGTTTTTTCCTATTTATATATTCAAACTCAACACTGTTGAACATGTCTAATTCTATCCCTCACTTTATACTTTGCCTGATTTCATAATGTTTCTATTGATATCTGCTTTTCTACATATTTTCCCCAGTTCAACATAGTGACTGACTCTTCATATGTGCTGACATTTACATTCACTCTATAACCAAAAGTCTATTGCTAAAGAACTTTTGGTCCAAATCCTGTACTCACTCTTCTTCCTAAACCTACCGACTATCTTCCTAATCCTACTGAATATCCCTTTTTGACCTGATGTTCTCTTCTAAATTCTATCATCCAATGTACAACGTCCTATGCCATTGTAATTCGAATTATCTGAGACATCTTTGCAGAACATAATTCAAAGCTAAGTATCCCAATCAAGGGCAAAACCCTTCTGGGCTTCAAAGCATACCTAGATTTCTGTTTTCATACTTATATTTCACCTCTATATTCTTGTAAATATTGCAGGTTCCCAATGCCATTATTCATCGCACAGAATCATTCGTCACCAAATCAAACCTGTTTTTAACCCCAAGTATACACTGTTCCCTCAATCATTTTACAGAAGAGCAGAGACAGAGGGGTTCTTACAATACAGGAAAGTTGGGGATCTTCCACCGGATGAGAACCTCAAATGTCCATGCACAAATGATACCTGGAGAAGTTGTAGGCAGGTATGAAGCACCTGAGAGAGCAAAAGTCGTCTTCCATGGCAAACAACCTGGTCAGGATGAAGGGATGTGTCTGAATCTGCCTCTCTCTTCTTACTGTAGACAAGGTGGAACAATCCAGGCCTGAGTGGAGAGCTGTTCCAGGGTGCCAATGGTTGATATACATTCTACCTTATGAAAGTGTCACAGGAAGTAGGGGAAACCTCCATCTTATGTAACCCTTGGTAGCAACCGTTAGGACAAAGTGGTTTCCAAGGCAGTGACCTCATTCAGTTCCAAAGAATGTGACATACCTCATTTCCTTGGTGATGGAACTCTCTGAACTTGGTATCCAAGAAGCCAGGCACCCAGAGGCAGTCCCAGTCCCAGGCCCAGTGGGCTCACTTGTTTGGATTTACCAAGGACAGAGTCAGTTTTCTTGATACCTAATGATGTGAGGATGGCCAAATGCAAGGAGAGCTATGAATATGGACCTTTCCTGAGAAAACAGGTAGTGGCTAACCACTTTTTCCTGACATCTTCACAGAGTTGGTCAAGGAAACATGATCTGAGAAAAGACAGGCCATGTCGAGGGAACATAGTATGGCCCACCAGTCAGAGGATACTTCGGATAGTCAAAGACCTACTTGGGGGCAGGAGGTGCCTTTGTGGGAGTGGGTGTGGGTTTGTTGTTTTGTCTCATGTTCTGAGAATAGATAGTAAAGGCGTTTTGTTTGGTTTCGAGTGGACAGTTTCTAGTAAGTCATTTGACACGGCGAGTGTTTCTGTTTCTGTGTATCCCACTGTGTCCGTTGTTGTAGACATTAGAAAAGAGAATGCATTAATGGATGTGTCCTGTCTAGTATAAATCTTCCCTATAATTCATCCTGCCCAATATATGAATGGACTGCAGCTTGTCTTATCGATGTGCAACACCTGTTATCTTTCTAAGTTGTTGTTTTCTTCCTGAATTCTGGCCACTCTCCAGAATAGGCTCATGGATTTGTGTCCAAAATATGTACCACCTCCAAGCTCTGTGACATGGCCATGTAAAGGATAGTTGAAGAGAATGGCGAGCATCTCAGAAAACTCAGATATCAGTGTGACCAGGAAAGTCTCAGTGCAGAAACACTGCTTTGGGCTTTTTGCTTACTTATTGCTGTGTTGCACTGAATGTCAGGAAGGTCTTTGCCTCAGGCCACCCCTTTGTGAAGCCTGAAGAAAACAGTTTTCAAATGGAAATGAATGGGCCTCACCTGTGGCTCTTAGCTTAATTGCTTTGGAAAGGGATCTGTCTTTATCAGCCTCTTGGACCTGTGTGTGGCTGTAGCTTAGATTCTCAGCACCTGATGGATCTTAAGAATGATCCCATGTGAGCTTCCAAAACCACAATGGCAAAAAATATCATTCATTTTGGATGAAGTCTCTTGCATTCCTCTGTTAGGTTGCTGCACTCCATCAAATGAGAATAGGAATTATTTAGGTCAAATGAGTTCTTCAAAGCCCTGCAGAGGTGCTTGTGTTTTCGCTTGACTCTAAATCACCTAAAGAATTGATACCTAAAATCAGTAGACCTCAAATTGGAGAAACATAGAAGTATTAACGGCAGGTTTATTTGTTCACTCCTGGTTCACAGAAATGGTGTCCAGGCTACCCTGACTTTAGGCAAATGAGGGGCAAACGAGCTGATTTTGGACACTGTCTTGGGCTGCGCCACTCATGGAAACCTCCAGCCAGATGTTAAGATGATTGACTATATGGAATAAGATGAGGGCTATGTGGGAGTGTTTTGGTTTTAATGTTGCTCATTTGTGTGGCATTGGAATAAATGACTGTGTCCACGTGGGCTTGAACTCTGGTGTGATTCCCCTTAGAGACTGGGTTTTGAAACTGAACTCAGAGAAGCATTGCTATGAATTTTGTTGGGATTTTAAGAGGCCATGCATGAAAGTCGCTCTTGGAAACTGAGACCTAGGCCCCGGGTGGATTTCCACAGAGGCCTGGGAATCTCAGCAAGGATATCACATGATTTTATCCTTAAAGAAATGGCAGCCATAGTTGAGAGTCAAAACACACATGGACCTCACATTATAGACCTCAATGGGCCTCGCCTAATGTGACCTTTTGTCCACTCTTTGGGAAGCCTTGCCTGTGAGAGTTCTCCAGAGATTTTATTGAAATGAGCTTCCTCACCATTTAATCTTTGCTGAATGAATTGAAACCCACAGTGCCTCCAACTTCATGCTTGAAAAATGGCTAGATAAATACGATGAAATTTTTGAAATACCTATGACCAGGTGGTACTGGAGAAACATTGGATGTCCTTTTGCTGATCATGATTATACCAGACAGTGCCTTGATTTACTGAGTTTCATGAAAATGGTGTAGAACAGAGATGCCAGTAGTTTGTAGCCTGCTGAGTAGTGGGTCTAGAGCAGTGGTGGGGAGGTGTTTGATAAAACATTCGTGGAAGGGCCTTGTGGATCTACCATTGGATTCCAAATGGCTTGTAACTGACATGGTGCAGCCAGCAGACCCTTATATGTAAAGGCATCTTGTTATATGGAGAGTTTTCAGAGGAAAATTAAGAATCAGGTTGATATGGAAAAGGGGGCAATGGGGAAAGCTGTGAGAGATAGAAGCCTAGTTGGTGCATTCTCTTGCAGACCCTGACCCACCACACGTGACAGAACTCCCTCCAGCACTGTGTCCCAGTTTAGCTCCTAGTATTTTGTGAAACAACTACCAAACTCACAGTGCAGCAGCAAAAACTCCACAAAAAATGGAGGAGGACCAAATGGCTTCACAGTCCACACGGGGAGACACTTGGCCCCCAGTGGCCTCAGTTTACTTACAAAGAGAGGATTCAGCACTGCTTCATCTTGTTCATTGGAAAATAAGAAACCATGTCCTCCAGGTCACATAGATGCAGACCCAGCTTTGATGGTCTCACTACAAAGGAAGCCAAATCTCATGAAAACAACATATATTTCAAGTGCGGAAGCTCAGAGGCAGTTTCTCAAACAGTTTTTAGGCCAGCAGAGTTACATGTTTGTGGAGTGTTTACCATGTCCCTTACTTTTTGAAACTCCTAAACCACCTCCAAGGTTGTGAACTCCTGAGCATTTTCCATTCCAGATATGTATTCACTGATTGTGTAACTCTTCTCCTCTAGTTGTGTCTTACTTGTGGTGAAGGTAATGTCAAGGCATTGTTCTGGATGAGAGCGGGAGGATATTTGTGCAGCGTATATTTACATACACATTGGATTCATTTTCCAATTTTTCATTCGAAGTACTGAATCCCTGACAATAACCCATACCTAGTAGACTCAGACTATTCATCCTAATATAATCGTGAAAATTAACCCAACACAATAGAAATACAAGCACTTCAGAGGAGACATGTTGTATAGTTGGACTTGACATTTGCCTTATATAAGGTTGGAGTTATAAATCTAGTCAAATTTTAATTGTAATATTGTCCATGTGTTTTTAAACTTAACAAATATGTGAATTCTTGTTTCCCTTTTCTGTAGCCTATTCACACATGTATATTTATATGCATATATAGAATCCTACCAGGTATCACACGTACATTTTTGTGAGGTGGCTGTCTTGGCAGATACAAATTGTGAGAAGAGTTCACTCCTCCTAAATGCTTTTGGAAATGAAAATTCAACCTATAGGAGAGCGTCCTATTAGAAAAACATTATATATAAACTCATGTTTAGTAAAATAAATATTTTTTGCATTTGTGGATGATATATATTTACTGATGAATTTCGATTGGCATTTATATTGGTACTTTTTAATATCTGTGAGTGTTGTGTGTGTGTGTGTGTGTGTGTGTGTATATATATATATATATATAGATATAGATATAGATATAGATATAGATATATAGATATAAATATAGATATACTCTCCAAATTTTTCAAAGTATGAAATATATGTGTCTTATTTTGCACTTCCTAAATTTTTCATATTCATGAATGTGGATTTATAATTATCTTTTCACAAGATTATTCTTAGAAACATTCATATACCCTACGAGACTCTTACCACTAATACTAATATAATGGAGAAAAAGAACCCAAACAGAATAGATACAAGCATTTCAGAAGAGACATGGTGTATTGTTGGACTTGCCTTTTGCATAATATAAGGTAGGAGTTATAAATCTATTCAATTTATTGAAATAATTTTCCATGTGTTATTTTTTTTGACACAACACAAAATTTAATCTTTGAAAAATAAATAAAATTGACACTTCCTTAACCAAGCTAATGAAGAAAAAAAACCTCAAATTACTAAAATTAAGGATCATAAAGGAACTTTTACAGAGTACACAACTAAAATACAGAGAATAATTGAAAACTAATTTGAAAATTTATAGTCTAATAAATTAAAATACCATGATGACATCAATAAAATTTTAGAGATATACCCAAACTTAATTAGTAGGACGTGAACAATTTAAACAAATCAATTTCAAGCAATGAAATAGAAGTTGCTGTCAACAGCCTACCAATCAAGCAAAGCCCAGGAACAGACAGATTCTCAGCCATGTTCTACAAGACCTTCAAAGAAGCATTCATCACAATACTCCTCAAATTATTCCATAAAATAGAAAAGGATGGAACTCCTCCAAACTCATTCCATGAGGCTATTATCACTCACATACCAAAATCAGACAAAGACACATCAAGGAAAGAAATCTTCAGAGCAATATTCCTGACAAAGATATATACAAAAATTCTCAATAAAATTCTTTTTTTTAAGCCAAAGTTAATCAAAAGGGATAAAGAGGGACACTACACACTATTCCATGTGTTTTTAAAGTTAAGAAATATATGAATTCCTGTCTCCCTTTCTCTGTAGCCTATTAAGCACATGTATTTTTATATGCACAAATAGAATCCTACCTGGTTTCACACGTACATTCTTGTAAGGTGGCTGACTTGGCAGATACTATTTGTGAGAAGAGATCACTCCTCCTAAACGCTGTTGGTACAGAAAATTCAACCCATGGGTGAGCTTCCTAGATGAACAACATTATACATACATCCATGTTCAGTAAAATGAATATTTTGGGATATGCGGATGAGTTATTTTTCATGATGAATTTCGATTGACATATATATTGCGACATTATAATGTGTGTGTGTTTGTCTCTCTCTCTCTCTCTCTCTCTCTCTATATATATATATATATATATAGTCTCCAGAAGAACCCTTCCCTGAATTTAGTTTTCAGTACTAGGAAACAAATATGTATTTCAGTGGATGTATATTTCTGAGAATAAACTTTTCACAAGATTATTTTCCAAACTATTCATCCACCTGAAATTCATATTTGTTTCCTAGTACTGACAACTAACTTCAGTGAATGGTGTATACAAATCCTAATATTTCTACAGTAACTGACCAAGTTTAACATCAATGCAAATACATTCCTATTGGATATGATGTGTTTTTTAAAGTTCATTTTTATTCAAACTTGGTGCGTTATTATTTATTCAGTTTATGGACATCATAAAATATATCCTTTCATTCACAAGTTCACAAATTTATAAATATTTGGTTTACTTTCAATCACTTCCTCCTTTGGAACACATATATTCCTCTATGTTTCTTGACTGGTCTTTTCACTAGACTTCTTTCTAAACACATTATTTTCGATTCCATTATCATTTTTGAAGCAAAACTCACACACTATTCATGATAAACGGTAACCCTAATAATACCATTAGATATATAACTTGTTGGAATGAATGTACATATATCAATATATGATTTCGTCTATATTTTCAGATATTAAAAAAATCCATTATGTAAATTTGGAACCAGTCACATAATTTTTTCACAGTATGGTCTATTAATGCATCATCTCTATATTCATCAACACAGGGTAAACCTCTTAGTATCCCCAGTACTAATTTATATGTTTTCAAAATATTGCTCCCAGAAAAGGTGGAAGAAATACTCATGTCACCTGATCTACATATACATATTATCACAGTAATATTCTGGACACAAAATGCAAAGGTCACCATTATGATTGCAATAAAGCCTCAATGGAATGTGAACATGGATTACTAAAAACATCCATGTCCAGTTTGCCTAATGCTCTCAAATGTCAATCCAATTGGTGACTACATTTTTGTTTCTTTTTAAGATTATGTATTCAACCTCAACCCTGTTGAAAATGTCAAATCTTATCACTCACGTTATACTTTGCCTGATTTCCTAATGTCTCTATTGATGTCTGCCTTCCTACATATTTTTCCCAGTTCATCATTGTGCCCAACTTTTCACATATGGTGCCATTTATATTCACTCTCTAACCGAAACCTATTGCTAAAGAACTTTTGGTCCAAATCCTAGACTCACTCTTCCTCCTAAACCTACTGACTATCTTTCTAATCCTACACACTATCCCTTTTTCACTGGATGTTCTCTTCTACATTCAATCATCTGAGGTACAGGGTCTTATGCCATTGTATATCGATTTGCATCGACCTCGGTGCAAAACATTACTCAAGCTAAGGATCCCAATCAAGAGCCCAAATCCTTCTGGGCTTCAAATATTACCTAGATTTCTGTTTTCATACTTATATTTTACCTCTATATTCTTATAAATATTGCTGGTTCCCAATACCATTATTCATCCAGCAGAATGATTCCTAAGCCAAATGGAACATGCTATTAACCCTAACCATACAATGTTCCCTCAATCTCACTTTACAGAAGAGCAGGGATAAAGTTGATATTACAATACAGGAAGTTAGGAGATCTTCCACCTGCTGAGTACCTCAAAATGCATGCAGAAATAATCCCTGGAGAAGATGTAGGCAGCTATGAAAGACCTGAGAGAACAAAAGTCATATTCCATGGCAAACAACATGGTCAGGATGAAAGGATGTGTCTGAGTCAGCCTCTCTATTCTTAATGCAGGGAAGATGGACCAAAGCAGGCCTGTGTGGAGAGCTGTTCCCAGGTGACTATGGTTTCTATACCATTCTAACATGTGAAAGTATCACAGGAAGTAGGGCAGCCTCCATGTCAGGAGACACTAGGATGCAACTGTTAGGACAAAGTAGTGGCCAAGACAAGGACCTCATTTATTTCCTGAAGGTAGTGACCTCACCTCATTTCCTTGGCGATGGAACTCTCTGAATTTTGTGATCCAGGAAGCCAGGCACCAGAGCCAGTCCAAGTCCCAGTCGCAGTGGGCTCACTTGTTTGGATTTACTAAGGACAGAGTCAGTCATTCTTGGTACCTACTGATGTAAGGGTTGCCAAATACTAAGAAAGCTCTGAAGAGGGGTCTTTCCTGAGAGGACAGGAATTGGCTCACCACTGCCTCCTGACAACTTCACAGAGTTGACCAAGGAGACCAGATCTGAGACAGAAAGGCCATTTGTGGGGAACATCGTATGGCCTACCAGTCAGAGGACACTCCAGATAGTGACAGACCTACTTGGGGGAAGGAGTTGCATTTGTGGGTGTTGGTTTGTGTTTGTGGTTTTTTTCCATGTTCTGAGAATAGGTAAAAAAGGAGGTTTGTTTGGATTGGAGTGGACTGTTTCCAGTAAGTCATTTGACAAGGAGACTGTTTCTATGTCCGTGTATCCCACTGTGTTTTTCTTTGTGGATATTAGAAAAAAATAGCTCATTGGGTGTGTCCTGTCTAGTAGAAAGCTTCCCAGCATGCATCCTTTCCAATTAATGAATGGACTGAGGCTTGCCTTATCCATGGGCAACACCTGCTATCTACCTAATTTTCCATTTTTTCATGAATTCTGGCCACTCTCAAGATTAGTATCATGTATTTTTGTACAAGATATGTACCACCTCCAAGCTCTGTGACATGGCCATGTACTGGATAGCTGAAGGGAATGGCGAGCAACTCAGAAAACTCACATATTAGAGTAACAAGGAAAGTCTCCGTGGAGAAACCCTGCTTGGGGCCTTTTGATTACCTATTGTTCTGTTGCTCTGAATGTCAGAAAGGTCTTTGCCTCAGGCCACCCCTTTGTGAAGCCTGAAGAAAACAGTTTTCAAATGGAAATGAATGGGCATCACCTGTGGCTCTTTGCTTCATTGCTTTGGAAATGGATGTATCTGAATCAGCCTCTTGGCCCTGTGTGAGCCTGTGGTTTAGATTTTCAGCACCTGATGAATCTAAAGAAAGATCCCATGTGGGCATCCAAAACCTAAATGGAAAAAAGATCAGTCATTGTGGATGAAGCCTCTCGACTTCCTCTGTAAGATTCCTGACCTCCATCAAGTGAGAATAGGGATCATTTGTGTCAAATAAGTTCTTCAAAGGGCTGCAGAGGGGAGACAATAGGTGCTTGGGTTTTCTTATAACTCCAATTCACACTAAAAATCTATACCCCACAGTCAGTAGGCCTCAAATTTGAGAAGTGGAGTAGTATTAACGGCAGGCCTATTTGATCACTTCTGGTTCACACTAAAGGTTGTCCAGGCCACCCTGACTTTAGGCAAATGAGGGACAAGGGAGATTATTTTTGACACTGTCTTGGGCTGTGCCCCTCATGGAAACCTCCAGCTAGAGGTTATGATTAGTGTCTATATAAAAAGATGAAGAGGGCCATGTGAGAGTGTTTTGGTTTTAATTGTCATCATTTGTGTGGCAATTTGAAGAGATGCCTGGGTCCACCTGGGCTTGAACTCTGTTGTGATTCCCCTTAGAGACTGAGTTGTGTAACTGACCTCAGAGAAGTATTGCCATGAATTGTGTTGGGATTTCAGGAGGCCACACATGAGATTCACCATTGGAATCTGAGATCTTGGCCCAGGGTGACTTTACACAGAGCACTGGGAATCTAAGCCAGGATATCACAAGATTTTATTCTGAAAGATTCCAGCCATAGTTAAAACACCAACAGGGAATCTTTAGATCACTTATAAGCAAATAAAAAAACAAAATTTTTTAACAAGAGTAAAAATACTTAGTTAATGTAATGCTACCCTGAATTTTTTGGGTGAGTTTTACTTTATATTCCCTGTTTGAGATCCTAGTAAACTTGAGAGAAAAAAAAAAAAGAAAAAAACAAAACTTTTGAACATAACTTTAAATGAAATAAAATCTGTCCTACTGCTTTCGTAGTCATTCTCACATGTAGTAAGATGGGACACAGAGCCTTATCTCAGGTAAGACAGGGCTCTTTATAAATCATAAGTGTTTTAGTTCTAAAGCTGATCTTCGTTTTTTAATATCCTTTTACAAAGTTTACATAAATTGTTTGAGGTCACATGAACATTAGCTAACACCATATAATATCACTTTTGAAACATGAATTAAAGAATGGCTGAATGTTTTTAACATTCAAATAGATTAGGCTCTCATTAATTTAAAAATACATTTAAATTGTTGCACAATGTAAAGTGTAACATAAAACTTTACATATCTTATTGATAACAGGTAAATAAATCCCCAATATATATTTTATTTACCATACAACTTCAGAACACCAGCTTGATATAATGCTCTTTTAATGTTTCTACCTTATCGAGTTGTATAACTGGAAGATATGAGCACATTAATAGCATCACAGTTACATTGATGTTTCTACATTAACCAAGTTTATCTTTTAAAGAAATGGCAGTACAGTGCTCTAAAATAACAGTTCTGTTTTAAACAGTTGTTTAATTTTTATGGTTGCTTGCTCTGGAAAAAATAAGACTTAATAAACACAATGTTATGAGTAATCTTATGTTTTAAGAAATTTTTGTCTCTTTAACACATGACTAATTTTTACAATCTTACACAGACTTTAGTAGAAAGTCTGTATAAGATTGTAAACATTTTATACAGATTTTGTACTAAAAATTGATAGACCTTAGTATATCAATCAGATATCAAACAAAAACACTCATGAATGAGTAAATCCAAATCAAATTTACTTTACTTTTTAATCAAAATATTAGACAAATGTATTGAACAGTGTAAACCATTTTTTGGTTGAAGGAAAAGTCCTAGAACAAAGTCATATAGACCTTTGGTAGACAATAATATTTTATTAGATTTTTGAACACCTAGAAAAACTTATAGGCATAAATTTGAAGACATTTATATTTATCTGTTTATCCAATATAAATTGAAACATTTAAACCACGTGAATTAAAGATCTGTGGTCCACTTTTTAAAATTTGTTTTTATGAGCGCTTTTTTATATGAGTGCTCCTTATATATGTTAATTTGTGTATCATTTGAATGATATACGGACATATGTGTATATATATATATATATATATATATATATATATATATATATATATAGAGAGAGAGAGAGAGAGAGAGAGAGAGAGAGAGAGAGATAAAACACATAACAAAAGTGTGCACACCTAATAATAGTGAAGGCCTTGTAGCTTTTCACAGGTGAAATCACCATTGCAATGTTTTCAAAACTCCACAGTTGGTCAAAGATAAAACTGATCAGAAAAACATTAACCTAGGTCTGTAGGATCAAAATCATAAACTCAAAAAAAAAAAAAGAATCTAAGAAAAAATTATGAGTCCTAGAAAAAATGACTGGCCGGTAATTAGTAAATACCATACAATTTACCATTTTTTTCCCTTAGGCCTCAGATCAGTCTCCTACTGAGCTTACAGGAGACTTTCATTTGCATTTCAACAGAAGTCCTGGCTGAGGTCTGGAAGGAGCAGGAAAAAACTGCTATTCTGAGCAGACACCTCAGGCCTAAGGCATTTTAACCATAATTTTCTGGTTAGGATGTTGAAAATTATGCTACAAGTTTAAGATACAATTCACAAAATTTTATATCTTTACATCTTGTTTTGTCAACAGATATCATACTATGATTTACTATCCTTGTCCAAATTAATGCACTGGTAAACACAGTGACATTTTCCCAGGCTACCCAATTCAGAATTGGAGAAAAAAAGACTGCATGATTGGGAAGTTACTTGCCAACTTGGAAGTAGAGTTCTTTAGTTTTCCATCCTAAGTATTTAAGTTCTCTGGCATGAATTATCTGAAATCAAAAACTAAACAATTACCTAAACCCGACTTTTAACTGCAATATTGTGCAATGCTTCAAAAAACGCATTCAGATACCAGATTTTTACAATAAAACATCATCATTTAGACACACATTCAGCTAAGATCATTCTCAAGAAACAATTTATAATATAAACACATTATTGCACATGTCTTAAAGTGCCAAAAACAAAGGCACAAGACAGACAGAAAGGAACTCCAGAATATGGCTGACAGACAGAAGCCTTTAAAACAGAGCAGATAAGAGAAAAATCTCCTGCACCAGTGGCACCACAGATGTCCCCACAAGGGGACCAGATGTTTTCACAGAGAAGCTACCTGAAATGTAAAATCAAGGGTCTCCATGGTGACTTTACTGCATTTAGTGTCCCCTTTTTATTTTTCTCTTTTAAAAGAAGACAGAGGTGTCATAATTCTTACAGTGCAGGGAAGGAAGGAGGGAATTCCCTGAAGCAACAGGGCTTTGGCAGTTGCTGGGGTCCCTCAGTCCCTCCTTTTACTTACAGGATTAGCTCTTCTGTTTCGGGTCCACTCCAAGCATGCACCATCTCCTAACATTTCAGTCGTCAGCTCTCAAAAAGTTCTGGGACGGGGCCGGGTATCAAAATTTGTAACTTAAAGTTCGGTTTCTGACCCTGAAGCAAATTAATGCTAATTTAATAATGAGGACAGGGTTTTGAGAAAAAGAAAATGGAGGTTTATTGCTTTGCTAACAAAGGAAAAACAAGGGGACTCTGCCAAAAGGTTGTGACTCTCATGATCTGGAGGGACAAGGGATTTTAAAGAGTTTCACTTGTTAACCTGGGGTATACTCAGTTCTTCATTCCCCAGCAGGCATTGCCCTGTGCAGTGGGTGTGCTCCAGGCAGCCAGCTAGGGGCTTCTTTCTTCCTGCTTAACAAAGGTGGGTAAAGTTCATCACAGTTCCTTAAAACACAGTCGAAAGGGTGTCAGGCTTACTTGCTTTGTTACCATTTTTCAGGTCCAATATCCTTAAAATTTTACCACAGAAATCAAACAAAAAAACGCACAAAAAAAAACAACAAAAAACATATAGACCACAGAACAAAACACAGAAAAACAGAATTCTGGTGCCGAAACAGAAAAACAGAGGAGCAATGCAACATCTTGCTAAAGCTCCAGGGTAGGAGCGTGTGTGTGCCCATCGGCACCTCTCTACCCTTCCAGAGGAATTCCCTACAGAACAGAACAGAGGACAGCATGATTCTCATTACTGTCCTGGACAGGAGTGTATGTGAGCCTCCCCAGGCCACCTCTCTGTCATCAGAAGAGATCTCCCTTAACCAGATATCAGATGTTATAAAGGCGCCACTTACCTATGGAGGCCTCCTCCACCAGGGGCTTGATAATAGTTTTAGTGTGGTGGTTCACTGCAGTGCTCCCCAGACTGACGGCTCACTCCAAGGCCTTGGAACATCTCAAGTTGTGCACCTCCTAGAGTGGTTCTCCAGCCCAGTGCCCTGGAGGGAAGGCCAGCTTCAGAATTTTCAGCAGTCTGTTTTTGTGATCTGCTCGGGCAGGGTCATCTCACCGGGGAACTCCAAAATTTTGGACTAGGATGCAAGAAAAGACCACTGACTCCAATTAAAATCAAATTAAGGCAAGCTTATTATTTCAACAGGCTGGGCTGCCTCTCCTTCCCAAAATGGCGGGAACAAGACAGCAACCCCACCTTTCCTACAGCCCAGCTATATAGCCCAGAAAGTTACACAAACGGGTGGTTACAGATAACAAAACTTTGAAAGCATCACACTAATGGTAGTTTACATTTTTTTTTTTTTTTTGCTGGCCCCAATATCAGAAATAATGAGGACCATTAGGGCCTCAGAGAGGGTTGTTGTCTGGCCAGGGAAGGCCAATATTTATGAGGTGTCACTAAAGTTTCAGAAAGTACTGTTATCTGGTCAGAGAGCCAGGTGTGGATGAGTTCAAGGCACGGGCAGGCGTTCCAAGCAGGTTCAGAATTTGCAGTAATTTAGAGTAAAGCCAAAATTATCTTTTCACGGCTTTGTGGCAAGATGGTTCCCAATTTTAATAAAAAATCAGGTTGGGTCTATCAAGCCTCTCCCTTACTTTTGGAAACTCCTCTGCAAACTCCAATGTTGTGAACTCCCGAGCATTTTAATTCCAGATATGTATTCACAGAATTTCTAACTCTTCTATTCCAATTGTGTCTTTCTTGGGGCGAAGGTAATATCAAGTCATTGTTCTGGATGAGAGTGGAAATATTTTTGTGTAGCACATATTTGCATACACATTTAGGAGATCACTCCTCCTAAACACTGTTGGAACAGAAAATTCAAACTATGGGGGAGCTTCTTAGTTGAACAACATTATTCATGAATCCAAGTTCATTAAACAAATAGTTTTGGATCAGTGGATGATATATATTTCAAGATGAATTTCAATTGGCATATACTATGCTACATTTTAATGTCTGTGTGTGTTTTTTGTTTATAATGTTTTGCGATTTATATGGATTTAAAATCAAGTTTCCACAAGATTATTCTCAGAATATTCATCCACCTGAAATACATATTTGTTTCCTAGTACTGAAAACTAACTTCAGTAAATGGTGCATAAAAATCCTAATATGTCTACAGTAACTGACCCAGATTAATATCAATGCAAGTAGATTCCTAGGGGACATGATGTGTATTTTGATGTTCATTTTTATTCAACACTGCTACATTACTATTTCTGCAGCTTATGCACATCATACTGTATATATTTCATTCAAAAGTTCGCAAATTTATATGCATGTGTTTCACATTCAATCACTTCCTGCTTCAGAACACATGAATTCCTCCAGGTTTCTTGACTATTCTTTTCATGATACTTCTTTCCAAACACATTATTTTTGATTTCCATAATCACGTTTGAAGCAAAACTCACACACTTTTCAGGATAAAATATAACCCTAATATTACCATTAGATGTATAAGTGGTTGGAATGAATGATTGCATATCAATATGAGATTTCTTTTATATTTTCAGATATCAATTCAATCCATTATTTAAAGTGGAACCAGTTATATTATTTATACACAGTATGGTCTATTCATGCATAATCTGCATATTCATAGACACAGGGTACACCTATTTGTACCCCAAATACTAAATTATACGTCTACAAAACATTGCTCCAGAAACGGTGGAAGAAATATTCATGTCACCTGATCTACACATACATTTTATCACAATAATATTCTGGACACAAAATGCAATGGTCACACTTATGATTTTAAAAAAGCCTAAATGGAAAGTGAACATGGATTACAAAAAAACATCCAAGTCCTGGTTACCTAATGCTCTCGAATTCAATCCTATTTGTGACAACATATTTGTTTCTTCCTAAGATTATATATTCAAACTCAACCCTGTTGAAAATGTCTAAACCAATTACACACTTTATACTTTTGCTGATTTCCTAATGTCTCTATTTATGTCTGCTTTCCTACATATTTTCCCCTGTTCATCATTGTGACTGACTCTTCACATGTGCTGACACTTACATTCACTCTCTACCCGAAACCCTATTTGTAAAGAACTTTTGGTCCAAATCCTATACTCACTCTTCTTTATAAACCTGCTGACTACCTTGGTAATCCTACGGACTATTCCTTTATGACTAGATGTTCTGTTTGTTATTCAATCATCCGAGGTACAAGATCCAATTTCATTGTATATTGACTTATCTGAGACATCTGTGCAGAATATAATTCAAAGCTAAGTATCCCACTCAAGGGCCCAATGCCCTACTTGGCTTCAAATCTTCCCTAGATTTCTGTTATATTTTACCTATATATTCTTGTAAATATCACAGGTTTCCAATACCATTATTCATCCAGCAGAATGATTGCTAACCAAAATTGAACATATTATTAACCCTAACCATACACTGTTCCCTCAATCTAACTTTAGAGCAGTGCAGGGACAGAGTTGGTCTTACAAAAGAGGAATGTTGGGGATCTTCCACCTGCTGAGAATATCAAAGATCCATGCAGAAATGATCCCCGAAGAAGATGTAGACTGCTATGAAGGACCTGAGAGAGCAAAAGTTAGCTTCCATGGCAAACAACCTGGTCACTATGAAGGGATGTGTCTGAATAAGCCTCTCTCTTTTTAATATAGAGCAAATGGACCAAACCAGGCCTGTGTGGAGATCTTTTCCCCGGTACCAATGGTTGATATACCATTCTAACTTGTGAAAGTGTCACAGGAAGTAGGGGCAGCCTCCATCTCATGGGACCCTTGGAAGCAACTGTTAGGACAAAGTGGTTGCCAAGGCTGTGAACTCATTCACTTCATGAAGGAAGTGACCTACCTCACTTTCTTGGTGATGGAACTCTCTGAACTTGGGATCCCTGAAAACAGGCAGCCAGAGTCAGGCCCAATAACAGTCACAGAAGTCTCACTTTTTGGATTTACCAAGGAGAGAGTCAATCTTTCTTGATATCTACAGTTGTGAGGATGGCCAAATGCCAGGAAAGATCTGAATTGGGGTCTTTCCTGAGAAAGCAGGTATTGGCTCACCGCTGGCTCCTGACAACTTCACAGAGTGGGCCAAGGAGTCCAGATTTGAGAATAGAGAAGCCATTTCGGGGGAACATAGTATGGCCCACAAGGCAGAGGACACTCTTGATAGTCACAGACCCTCTTGGGGGAAAAAGGTGCCTTTGTGGGAATGAGTGTGTGTATGTGGTTTTGTCTCATGCTCTGAGAATAGGTAGGAAAGGCGGTTTCTTTGGTTTAGAATGGACTGTTTCTAGTAAGTCATTTGACAAAGCAAGTGTTTCTATGTCTGTGTATCCAACTGTGTCCATGGTTGTAGACATTACAAAAGAAAATGCATCAATGGATGTGTCCTGTCTAGGAGAAAGCTTCCCCACATTCATCCTGCCCAATTTATGAAAGGACGGAGGCTTGCCTTATTGATGGGCAAGACCTGCTGTCTTCCTAAGTTTCTGTTTTCTTCTTGAATTCTGGCCACTCTCCAGAATAGACTCATGGTTTTGTGACCAAGATATGTAGCACCTCAAAGCTCTGTGACATGGCCGTGTACTGGATAGCTGAAGGGAATGGCGAGAATCTCAGGAAACTCAGATATCTGTGTGATCATGAGTGTCTCAGTGGAGAATCCCTGCTTTGGGCCTTTGCTTACCTATTGTTCTGTAGCACTGAATGTCAGGAAGGTCTTTGCCTAAGGCACCACTTTGTGAAACCTGAATAAAACAGTTTTCTAATGGAAATGAATGAGCATCACCTGTCTCTCTTTGAGTAATTGCTTTTGAAAGGGATGTGTCTGAGCCAGTCTGTTGGCTGTGTGTGAGGCTGTGGCTTGCATTCTCAGCACCTGATGGATCTAAAGAAAGATGCCATGTGTGCATCCAAAACCAAAATGGCCAAAAGAGCAGTCATTGTGGATAAAATCTCTTGCCTTCCTCTGTAAGGTTCCTGACCTCTATCAAGTGAGAATAGGAATCCTTTGGGTCAAATGACTTCTTCAAAGCCCTGCGGAGGCTAGCCAATAGGTGCTTGGGTTTTCTCATGACCCCAATGCACATAAAGAATCTAAACCCCACAGTCAGTAGGCCTCAAATTGGAGAAGCTGAGCAGTATTAATGGTAGGCCTTTTTGATCACTTCTGGTTCACAGAAGGGGTGTCCAGGCCACTCTGACTTTATGGAAATGACGAGCAAGAGTGCGTATTTTGGACACTGTCTTGTCCTGCGCTCCTCATAGAAACCTCCAGCTAGAGGTTATGATGAGTGTCTATATGGAAGAAGATGAGAGCCATGTGGGACTATTTTGGTTTTAATTGTGGTCATTTGTGTGGCAGTTGGAAGAGATGACTGGGTCCACCTGGGTTTGAACTCTGGTGTGAATCCCCTTAGAGACTGAGTTCTGGAAGTGACCTCAGAGAAGTATTGCCATGAATCGAGTTGGGATTTTAGGAAGCCATGCATGAGAGTCGCCCTTATAAACTTAGATCAAGGTCCAGGGTGGCTTTCCACAGAGCACTGGGAATCTCAGCCAAATTATCCCATGATTTTATTCTTAAAGACTTGGCAGCCATACTTGAGAGTCAAAACACACATGGAACTCACATTGTAGACCTCAATAGGCCTGGCTTCATGTAACCTTTTGGCCACTCTATGGGAAGCGTTGCCTATGAAAGTTCTCCAGAGTTTCACTGAAATGAGCTTCCTCAACATTTAATGGTTCTTGAAAGCCACAGTGCCTCCCAACTACATCCTTGAAAAATGGCTAGATAAATACTTTGAAATTTTTGAAATTCCCATGACCAGGTGGCACTGGAGTATCTTTGGATGTCCTGCTGCTGATCATGAGTGTACCAGAGAGTGCCTTGATTGACTGGAATTTATAAAAATAATGTAGAACAGAGATGGTAGTAAGTTGGAGCCTGCTGAGTAGTGGGCCTAGAGCAGTGGTAGCCACGTGTGTGATAAAACATCTGTGGTGGGTCCATGTGATTAGCCCATTTGCTTCCAAATGGCTTGTGACTGACATGGTGCAGCCAGCAGACCCTTATTTGTAAAGGCATCTTTTTATTTGGAGAGCTTTCAAGGTAATGATCAGAATCAGGTTGATATGGTCAAGGGTGCAAGCTATGTGAGAAAGAAGCCTGGTTGTTTCATTCTCCTGCAGACCCTAACCCACCACACGTGACAGAACTCCCTCTAGCACTGTGTCCCAGTTGAACTTGTTGTTCAAAAAGCCCAGTGCAGCAGCAAGAACCAAAAGCCCCAGTGCAGCAGCAAGAACCACCACAAAAATTTGAGGAGGACCAAATGGCTTCACAGTCCACACGGGATGAAACTTAGCCTCCAGTGGCCACACTTTACCTACAAAGAGAGAATTCAGCACTGCTGCCTCAGGTTCATTTGAAAATAAGAATCCATGTTCTCCAGGTCATATAGATGCAGACCCAGCTTTGATGGTCTCACTACAAAAGAAGCTAAAACTCCTTAATACAACATATATTTCAAGTGCCCAGCTTCAGAGGCAGTTTCTCAAGAAGTCTTTAGGCCAGCAGAGCTCAATGTTTGTGGAGTGTTTACCATGTCCCTTACTTTTGGAAACTGCTCTACCACCTCCAAGGTTGTGAACTCCTGAGCATATTCCATTCCAGATTTGCATTCACAGATTTTCTAACTCTTCTCCTCTAATTGTGTCTTACCTGGGGTGAAGGTAATGTCAAGGCATTGTTGTGGATGAGAGTGGGAAGATTTTTGTGTAGCACATATTTGCATACACATTGGATTCATTTTCCAATTTCCCATTAAAAATACTGAATCCCTGACACTAACCCATACCCTACTAGACTCTGACTACTAATCCTAATATGATGGAGAAAAATAACCCAAACAGAATAGAAATACAAGCAGTAAAGAGAAGGCATGGTGTATAGTTGGACTTGCCTTTTGCATTATGTAGGGTAGGTGTTATAAATCTAGATAATTTTTAATTGAAATAGTTATCCATGTGTTTTTAAAGTTAACAAATATGTGAATTTCTATCT
Organism: Callospermophilus lateralis; assembly: GCF_048772815.1. Classification (NCBI taxonomy): domain Eukaryota; kingdom Metazoa; phylum Chordata; class Mammalia; order Rodentia; family Sciuridae; genus Callospermophilus; species Callospermophilus lateralis. The sequence continues at coordinate 1,022,334 of NW_027514376.1, read as the reverse complement.
CCCTTTCTCTGTAGCCTATTCAGCAAATGTATTTTTATATGCACATATAGAATCCTAGCTGGTATCACATGTACATACTTGTTTGGAGGCTGACGTGGCAGATAAAAATTATGAGAAGAGATAACTCCTCGTAAATGCTGTTGGATCTTAAAATTCAACCTATGGGTGATCTTCCTAGTTGAACAACATTATTCATAAATCCATGTTCAGTAAAATTAATATTTTTGGATCAGTGGACGATATATATTTCACCATGAATTTCGATTGGCATATATACTGCTACTCTTTAATGTCTGTGTGTGTTTTGTGTTTGTGTGTGTGTATATATATATATATATATATATATATAATCTCCAGATTTTTTAAAATATAAAATATATGTGTCTTATTATACACTCCCTAAATACATTCATATTCATGTATGTGGATTTATAATCAAATTTTTACAAGGTTATTCTCAGAAATATTCATCCCCCTGAAACACATATTTGTTTACTAGTACTGAAAACTAACTTCAATGAAAGGTGCATACAAATCCTAATATTTCTGCAGTAACTTACCCAGGTTAATATCAATGCAAGTAGATTCCTATGGGACATGATGTGTATTTTGACATTCATTTTTATTCAACACTGGTACAGTACTATTTTTTCAGTTTATGCACATCAAAGGATAAATGTTTCATCCAAAATTTCAAAATTTAAAACTTTTGATTCACTTTCAATCACTTCCTGCTTCAGAACACATGTATTCCTCCATGTTTCTTGACTGGTCTTTCATGAGACTTCTTTGCAAACACATTATTTCCGATTTGCATAATCAATTTTGAAGCAAAACTCACACACTCTTCATGATCAACCGTAACACTAATATTACCATTAGATGTACAACTGGTTGTAATGAATGTATGTATGCCAATATCAATATAAGATTTCCTGTATATTTTCAGATATCAATTTATTCCAATTCCAATTTCTAATGTTGGGTCCAGTTATATTATTTATTCACAGTTTGGTCTATTCATTCATCATCTCTATATTCATCAAAACAGGGTACACCTATTTTTTTCCCCAATACTAATTTATAGGTTGTAAAAATATTGCTCCCCATAATGGTGGAAGAAATACTCATATCACCTGATCTACATATACATTTTTATCACAGTAATATTCTGGACACAAATGTAAAGGTAACACTTATGATTGTACCAAAACCTAAATTGAACGTGAATATATATTACTAAAACCATCCATGTCCAGGTCGCCTAATGCTCTCAAATTTCAATCCTATTGGTGACTACATATTTGTTTCTTCTAATATCATATATTCAACCTCAACCCTGTTGAAAATGTCTAATCCTGTTACTCACTTTATACTTTGCCTGATTTCCTAATGTCTCTATTTTATATCTGCTTTCCTACATATTTTCCCCAGTTCATCATTGTGACTGACTCTTCATATGTGCTGATATTTTCATTCAGTCTCTAAACGAAACCCTGTTGCTAAAGAACTATATTTCCAACTCAAAGACTCACTCTTCAACCTAAACCTACTATTTTCCTAATCCTACTGACTATCCCTTTTTGACTGGATGTTCTCTTCGACATTCAGGCATCTGAGGTACTAGGTTTTATTCCATTGTATGTAGATTTACCTGCGACCACATTGCAGAATGTAATTCAAAGCTAAATATCATAATCAAGGGCCCAATGCCCTTCCTGGCTTCAAATCTTACCTAGATTTCTCTTTTCATACTTATATTTCAAATACATATTCTTATAAATATTTCAGGTTCCCAATACCATTATTCATCCAGCAGAATGATTCCTAACACAAATAAAACATGTTGTTAACCCTAACCATACACTGTTCCCTCAATCTAAATTTACAGAGGGAAGGGACAGAGTTGGTCTTACAGTAAAGAAATGTAGGGGGTCTTCCACCTACTGAGACCCTCAAAGTTCCATGCTGAAATGATCACTGGAGAATATATACGCAGCTATGAAGGACCTGAGAGAGCAAAAGACATGTTCAATGGCAAACAACCTGGTCAGGATGAAGGTTTCTGTCTGAATCAGCCTCTCTATTCTTAATGTAGAGAAGATGGACCAAACCAGGCCTGTGTGGGTAGCTGTTCCCGGGTGCCTATGGTTGATATAAGATTCTAACTTGTGAAAGTGTCACAGGAATTAGGGACAGCCTCCTTTTCATGTGAGACTTGGAAGCCACTGGTTGGACAAAGTGATTGCCAAGGCAGTGACCTCATTCAGTTCCTGAAGGAAGTGACCTCACATCACTTCCTTAGTGAAGGAAATCTCAGAACTTGAGATTCATGAAGCCAGGCACCCAGAGTCAGTCCCAGTCCCAGTCCCAGTGGTCTCACTTGTTTGGATTTACCAAGGACAGAGTAAGTCTTTCTTGGTACCTATTGATGTGAGGATTGCAAAATGCCAGTAAAGCTCTGAAGAGGGGCCTTTCCTGAGAAAGCAGGTAGTGGCTCACCTCTGGGTCCTGACACCTTCACAGAGTTGGCCAAGGAGACCAGATCTGAGACATTTCAGGCCATTTAGGGGGAAAATAATATGGCCCACCAGTCAGAGGACACTCCGGATAGTAACAGACCTTCTTGGGGGAAGGAGCTGCCTTTGTGGGTGTTGGTTTGTGGTTTTGTCTCATTTTCTGAGAATAGGTAGGCAAGGCGCTTTATGTGCTGTGGAATGAACTGTTTATTGTAAGTCATTTGACAAGGCGAGTGTTTCTATGTCTGTTTACCTCACTGTGTCCGTGGTTGTACTCATTAGAAAAAAAGAATGCATCAATGGATGTGTCCTGTCTAGTAGAAAGCTTCCCAGAATTCATCCTGCCCAATTTATGAATGGAGTTCAGATTGCCTTATCAATGGGTAACACCTGCAATCTTCCTAAGTTACAGTTTTTTTCTTCCAGAATTCTGGCCCCTCTCCAGAATAGTCTCATGGTTTTGTCTCTAAGGTATGTACCACCTCCAAGCTCTGTGACATGGCCATGTACTGGATAGCTCAAGTGAATTGTGAGCATCTCAGAAAAATCAGAAATATGTGTGACCACTAAATCTCAGTGGAGAAACCCTGCTTTGGGCCTTTTTTTTAATTAATTTTTATTGTAGGTTGTTCAAAACATTACATAGTTCTTGATATATCATATTTCACACTTTGATTCAAGTGGGATATGCACTCCTTTTGCTTACTATTATTCTGTTGCTATGAATGTCACGAAGTTCTTTGCCTCGGGCCACCAATTTGTGAAGCTGAAGAAAACAGTTTTCAAATGGAAATGAATGGGCATCACCTAGGGCTCTTTGCTTAATTGCTTTGGAAAGGGGTGTGTCTGAATCAGCCTCTTGGCCCTGTGTGAGGCTGTGGCTTAGATTCTCAGCACCTGATGGATCTAAAGAAAGATCCCATGGATGCATACAGAACCAAAATAGCCAAAAGAGCTGTCATTGTGGATGAAGACTCTCGCCTTCCTTTCAAAGGTTCCTGACATCTATCAAGTGAGAATAGGATCCTTTGGGTCAAGTGAGTTATTCAAAGCCCTGCAGAGGCTAGCCCATACGTGCTTGGGTGTTCTCATTACTCCAATTCACATAAAGAATCTAAACCCCACAGTCAGTAGGCCTCAAATTGGAGAAGCCAAGCAGTATTAATGGCAGACCTATTTGATCACTCCTCGTTCACAGTCAGGGTTTCCAGGCCACACTGATTTTAGGCAAATCGGGGGAAAGGTAGGTTATTTTGGACATTGTCTTGGTCTGTGTCAGTCATGGAAAACTCCATCCAGAGGTTATGATGAGGGTCTACATGGAAGAAGATAAGGGCCATGTGGGAGAATTTTGTTTTGAATTGTGGTAAGTTGTGTGGCAGTTGGAAGAGATGCCTAGGTTTACCTGGGCTTTAACTCTGGTGTGATTCCCCTTAGAGTCTGAGTTCTGGAACTGACCTCAGAGAAGCATTGTCATCAATTGTGTTTGAATTTTACTAGGCCATGCATGAGAGTTGCCCTTGGAACCTGAGATCTAGCCCAGAGTGGCTTTCCACAGAGCACTGGGAATCTCAGCCAGGATATCACATGATTTTATTCTGAAAGACTTTGCAGCCACAGTTGAGTCAAAACACGCATGGACCTCACATTGTAGACCTCAATGGGCCTGGCTTCATGTGACCTTTTGGCTACTCTTTGGGAAGCCTTGCCTGTGAGTGTTCTCTAGAGCTTTCATTGAAATGAGCTTCCTCAACATTTAATGGTTCCTGAATGAATTGAAACCCCCAGAGCCTCCAACTTCATCCTTGACAAATGGCTTGATAAATACCATGAAATTTTTGAAATTCCCATGACCAGGTGGCACTGGAGAACTTTTGGATGTCCTGTTGCTGATGATGAGTGTACCAGACAGTGCCTTGATTTACTGGGTTTCATGAAATTTGTGTAGAACAGTGATGCCAGTAAGTTGGATCCTGCTCATTAGTGGGCCTAGAGCAGTGGTGTGAAGGTGTGTGATAAAACATGTGTGGTGGTGACATGTGGATCTGCCATTGGCTTCCCAAAGGCTTGTGACTGACATGGTACAGCCAGCAGACCCTTCTATGCAAAGGTGTTTTTTATATAGAGAGGTTTCAGGGCAATGTTCAGAATCAGGTTGCTATGGAAATGGGGGCAACTTATGTGGAATTGAATCCTGGTTGGTGCATTCTCATGCAGACCGTGACCCTCCACACGGGACAGAACTCTCTCCAGCACTGTGTCCCAGTTTAGCTCCTTGTATTTCATGAAGCAAATACCAAACTCCCAGTGCACCTGTGAGAAACACCACGAAAATTGGAGAATGACCAAATGGCTTCACAGTCCACACGTGGAGACACTTACAACCCAGTGACCATAGTTAAACTACAAAGAGAGTATTCAGCATGGCTGCCTCATGTTCATTGGAAAATTAGAAACAATATCCTCCAGGTCACATTGTTGCACACCCAGATTTGATGGTCTCCCAACAAAGGAAGCTAAAGCTCCTAACAACAACATATATTTTTAAGTGCCCAACCTCAGAGGAAGTTTCTCAAGAAGTCTTTACACCAGCAGAGCTCCATGTTTGAGAAATGTTTACCCTGTCCCTTACTTTTGAAAACTCCTCTACCACCTCGGAGGTTGTGAACTCCTGAGCATTTTTCATTCCTGATATATATTCACAGATTTTCTAACTTTTCTCCTCTAATTGTGTCTTACTCGGAACAAAGGCAATGTCAAGGCAATGTTCTGGATGAGAGTGTGAACATTTTTTTGTAGCACATATTTACATACACATTGCATTCATTTTACAATTTTCCATTCAAAATACTGAATCTCTGACATGAACCCATACCCTACTAGACTCTGACTACTACTCCTAATATGATGGAGAAAAATAACACAAACAGAATAGGAATACAAGCAGTTAGGAGAAATCATAGTGTATAGTTGTACTTGTATTTTGCATGATTAATGGTAGGTGTTATAAATCTAGTCAATATTTAATTTAAATAGTTCTCCATGTGTTTTTAAGGTTAACAAATATGTGAATTCCTGTCTCCCTTTCTCTGTATCCTATTTAGCACATGTACTTTTAAATGCACATATAGAATCATACCTGGTATCACATGTACATTTTTGTGAGGTGGCTGATTTGGCAAATACAAATTGTGAGAAGTGATCACTCCTCTTAAACGCTGTTGGAACTGAAAATTCAACCTATAGGTGAGCTTCCTAGTTGAAAAACATTATACATAAATCCATGTTCAATTAAAGAAATATTTTTGCATCTGTGGATGATATATATATCATGATAAATTTCTATTGGCATATATATTGCTAATTTAATGTCTGTGTGTGTGTGTGTATTTTGTGTGTGTGTGTGTATGTGTGTGTGTGTGTGTGTGTGTATATATATATAATATATATATATATATATATATGTATATATACTCTCCAGAAATATATGTGTCTTATATACACTCTCTAAATTCATTCATGTTCATGTATATGGATTTATAATCAACTTTTCACAAGATTTTTCACAGAAATATTCATCCACCTGAAATACATATTTGTTTCCAGTACTTAAAACTAACTTCAGTTTATTTGCATACAAATACTATTATTTTTACAGTTACTGACCCAGTTTAACATCAATGCAAGTAGATTCCAGTGGGACATGATGTGTATTTTGAAGGTCATTTTTATTCAGCACTGGTACAATACTATTTCTTCAATTTATGCACATGATAGGATATATATTCCATCCACAAGTTAGCAAACTTATAGGCAGTTGTTTCACTTTCATCACTTCCTGCTTCAGAACACATAAATTCCTCTAGGTTTCTTGACTGGGCTTTTCATGAGACTTCTTTCCAAACACATTATTTTTAATTTCCATGATCACTTTTGAAGCAAAACTCACACACTCTTCATGATAAACCATAATCCTAATATTACCATTAGATGTATTAGTGGTTGAAATGAATGTATGTATATCAATATAAGATTTCCTGTATATTTTCAGATATCAATGGAATCCATTATTTAAATTTGGAACCCATTGTATTATTTATTCACATTATGGTCTATTCATGCATTATCTCTATATTCAGAGTCACAGGATATACCTATTTGTACCCCCAATACTAATTTATACATCTTCAAAATATTGCTCCCAGAAATGGTGGAAGAAATACTCACGTCACCTTATCTACATATACATTTTATCACAGTAATATTCTGGACACAAAAAGCAAAGATGACACTTATTGTTTTACCAATGTAAAGGTCAGGCGAGTGTCGGAGGAAGAGACTACCAGAGACTGTCTCATGCAACAGCCAAGGATTTATGGGGGTCCAGCATGCTGGGGTCAGAGCTCCCTTGAATAGAGCACAGAGTCCTGAGAACAGCTTAAGCAGAGCTTATATACTTTCCTTGGAGAGGGCAGATAGGAAAGTTTATTGATGGGTCAGGGCGAGTGGGCGGTTTGCGTCCAAATGGGTGAGGAAGTACATTCTGCAGTTTTGCAGTTGGGTACAGCACTTTCAGGGAACTAGATTAGCAAACAGTTCTCAAGACATCAACAGTGTTTTGTTAAGCATACCGAAAAACTGGAAGTGACAAGTACCTATTTTATTAACCTTTCATTCCCCACTTCTTCTTTTGGTTACTTTTAATCATAAAAATGATCATTGGGGGTGTCACATTTTATGTTTACTAGTGTGGTATATTGTTTTCTGATTACCATAAGTTTAACTTGTCCAATTTGAGCATGGAGAAAGGAAACTACACGGTTGATCAAACAGGGTCCTACAATTACCAATAATATGAGGATTATTAATGGACCGGCCAGGGCTGATGAAAATGTAGTTAATGAGGGGGCTTTGTGAACCAAGACTCAAACCACCTTTTTTGGGCCTCTCTCTCTTGTTGATGCTCTTCAAGGCATCTTCTTAATTTAATCATAGATTCTTTTACAACTCCAGTATGGTCGGCATAAAAACAACATTCTTCCCTCAATGCAGGACGAAGGCCCCTTCTCTCATGAAGAGGAGGTCCAACCCTCGACTGTTCTGTAAAATAACTTCAGAGAGAGAGGTTAAAGATTCGTGTAAAGCTGTGAAGGAGGTTTTTAATATCTTTAAGTTTTGGTCTATTACTGCTTCTAATTGGGTCATTTGTTGTGTCCCATGGACCAGGGCAGTGGTTCCTGTGCCCACCCCTGCAGCAACTCCTATTCATAATAGGATGACTAAAGTGAGGGATACAGGTTCCTGGCAGAACCGGGTTGTTTGCCCCCCTATTTGATATTTAAATGTACCTGCGTCATGATAGAGCACTCTGGAAAACATCTGCACCATTACATAATTAATCACATCTGTTGACCATTTTATGAAAACATAAACAATGTTTAAGTGTATAGAATTGTACTGCTGTAGAGATGGACAAGGCAAGGTACCTAAGATAGCACAGAAGACAGGAAAACAGTCTTATTTGGTTGCATCCGGATTTAGAGGGCATTGCTTCTGTTGTAATCAATTAATCCCTGAACCCAAAGTTTAGGTTGTTTCAGAATTTTGTACCCAGCATGTAAGGGAAGGGGCTCAGAAGTTCACAGTCTGCAGAAGTTCACAAAAAGCAGTTTTTGTTTCTGTTTTTTTTTTCCTCTGTTCTGGGAAAGTTAACTTCTTAAGGACACCTGGGAGGGGGAGAGATTTTTCTTCTTTTTTTTCTTTTCCTCCCTGCCAGCTGTTACCATGGAGCCCAGTTGGTAACTTCTATATCTTAGAAATGTAGCCATCTCTATGAAGCCCCAGCTCTAGGGCAGAGGCCTTCTTCATATATTTTGTTAAAAACTACTATGGGGGTGTCTAGCTTAGGAGTGCTGATTTTTCCAGCCAGTGGCCAAGTAGAACAGAGCAACACGAATAGAGGAAGTTTATCTACATTGAACTCTTTTATAGGAACTGTGTTGCTGAAAGGCTTAAAGTCAGCCATGGTGAAGACTTCTGGAGAAGGTCATTTAAGACTTTTCTGTGGGCCTGATACAGAGGGGAAGACAGGGAAGGCAGGGGATGAGAGCAGCTCCGTGGATCTGAGGATGAGGAAAAAGAGATATAAAAGAATTATGGGAAAGGGGTTTGGGATTTTCCTGGCAACAAAACTTGAGCAGTAGAACAGGTAGAGCAGAGGGGAAGACGGGAGTGAGTATCCCAAAAAGCCTGTGAGGGACTTTAAATTCTTAGTAACCTGTTTTCAGTGATGACAAAGCAACTTTAAAGGCCATTTTAATTACATCTTTGATAGGCGTCTGAGGGCACTCCTTAGCTGGTTTGAGCTTTGGGTTAGCTGGTAAGAGGACCTGGTGGGACCCGGTGTGGGCACTGACAGGAGGAGAGAGGAGTGAGTGGGTGGAAGGGTACCTCAGTACCTGCAAGCTCAGCAAGGGGCAATGGTCTGAGAACCGACGGAAATTTGGGTTTTTGATCTAGTAACTGGAGCTGAGAAATCAGGTTGCTGATGTGGGAGTGACAGCAGAGAGTCTGGGGCAGAAGGCTGCGGGTGAGTATCTATTGGAGAAGCATAGTTCAGGATTTGAGCATAGGAGGGAAAAGGCCTACACGTAGGGGAATTTCCTTCCACACTTTTGAGCACTTGTCGAAGTTTAAAAGGTCACGCAAAATTTGAGGATCTAGAGACCCTTCTGGTGGCCATCGGTTTTTGTTATCTAACTGGTAATATGGCAAATGCTGTGTACTGAATTTGATGAGGAGTTTTGCTTCCACCAGGTAGCCCCTGTATCCTCACATCCCCATTATTTACAGAAGAAGTTGGCTTTTCCCCCACACAGTCGTGGCTGTTTTTGGCTTTGGTAGTCCGCCAGGCAAACATAGTAATCTAGGCTAGCCAACCTGCATCTGGCTCGCGTGTCCCTACATCCATAATGTTTGTTTCCATTATCTATTGTATGGAAAGTATTTAATGGAATTTTTGGGGATCCTCTTCATCAGGGATTTCCCAATAGGAAAGACGTATAGCCAGCTGACAAATTTCTTGGTGGAGAGATGGCCACCAGGTCCCTAAGTGGGCTGTATGTGCGATAGACCATACTTCTTGTCTAGTAGGATTTGTGATCAGCCATCGCTGCTGAACGGGTTGATGAGGGTTAGGACTACTGGTGACCAATTGGAGAGTCTATAGTCTTATTCACATGGCGAATATACAATTTGAAAATGTTACCAGTCTTTTTCATTTTTCAGCCAGATTCTGGACAGGGCACAGGCTTGAGATGAGAATTAGGAACCAGGAAGTGATTCCGTCTAACTTTAGCACTGTAGGTGTTATAAGTAGCACCTGGTATGGTCCTGTCCAGCCGGGTTCCAGGGATGACACCTGATGTTGTCTTATGTAGACAAAGTCTCTTACTTGATATAGATGTGGAGTACCCTCTTCAGCAGGTTGGTAGGCAGTGGCCAGCTGTTTCCACAGGTATTGCTGAGTTCCTTCCAGAACTTTAAGTCTGTCAAGCAAGGTGGTGTGGAAGGGATCGTTAGATCTTTGAGTTAGGGTTAGGTCCCTTACTGGAGATGGGGCCCCATAGAGAATTTCATAGGGGGTGAGGTTACACAAAGAAACAGAGGGAGTATTTCTTGCATGAAATAGTGCATAAGGCAGGAGCATAGTCCAATCTTTTATGCTACTCTTTAAGCTTAATTCCGTTTAGGTCTCTTTAATGGTTCTATTTAATTTTTTTACCTGTCCTGAACTCTGGGGTCTATAAGCCCAATGTAACTTCCAATTAATCCCCAGGGTCCTGGCTAACCCCTGAGTTACCTGGGCCATGAACGCTGGTCCATTATCAGACCCTATTACCTTAGGCAGGCCGTACCTTGGAAAAATATCTTTCAGGATCTTCTTGACCACCATTTGCGCCTTTTTTTTTTGGGGGGGGAGGCTTCAATCCATCCTGAAATATATCTACAAAGAGTAGGAGATATTTAAGTCCATACCATGCTTGCTTAATTTCAGTAAAGTCCACTTCCCAGAATTGTCCTGGTCTGGTTCCTCGTAGGTGCTTTCCTGCAGGAAAGTTGGAAGGGTAAGCATTAACCTATTGACAGACCCGACAGGCTTTTTTTTACCTGTTCAGTTATTTCCTTTCACTGTGAGTTGGTTAGTGGAAAACTCTGTTCTTGATCCTTCAGGAATGCCTGCAATTTCTTTGAACCAAGGTGAGTGAACTGATGTACATTTTTAACGTAGTGTAGGGCTTTCTGAAATTTCAGGCTTTGCTCAGTGAAGTTGAGGAGTACAGTGTCAGTGTCCTTAGATATTATCAAAAGCTTGCTGGATCTCAGGGGTCCATTAGAATTGGGCATCTCCTTTAACAGCGGGTGTAAATGAGAAGTTAAGGACCCAAACACAGGAATCCTTAACCTGCAAAACCCAGCAGTCCCAAGAAACTCTCTGTGTTGTCTGCTGTTAGATGGGGGTGGTTTCTGCACAACCGTTTGATTTCTGGGCTCAGTGAGCCATCGTTTACTGCCCCTAAAGGAATAGCCCAGGAAGATTACTTCTTGCTGGCAAATTTGGGCCTTTTAGGAAGAAGCTCTATACCCGAGTTGAGGAAGCTCACATAATACTGCTTGGGTCCCAGATTCACAGATATCCTTGGTGTTGGGTGCCAGTAGCAGGTCATCCACGTATTGAAGCTGGGTGACTTCGGGGTGCGTAGTTCTGAAGCTGTTGAGATCTCTTTGGAGGGCTTCATCAAAGAGAGTGGGGGAGTTTTTCAACCATTTTGGGGAGTCTAGTCCAAGTTAGTTGACCACACGTTCCAGTTTCTGGGTCTACCCACTAGCAAGCAAACAGCAACTGACTATATTTATGCAGAGGCAAGCAAAAGAAAGCATCTTTTAAGTCCAGAACAGTATACCATTTCCTCTCAGGGTTCAGAGTGATAAGCAGATTGTACGGATTAGGTACACTGGGGTGAATGTCCTACACTCTGTTGTAGGTCTCTCTTATGTCTTTAATGGGGGATAGTCCCCGGCTCCTGGCTTTTTATACTGGTAGCGGGGGAGTGTTTTAGGATGATTGACAAGGCCTTAGGACCCTAAGGCCAGATATTTCTGAATATGGGGCCTTATCCCATCTTTAGCTTTTTTGCTCAGAGGATATTTTTTGACATTGATTGGGGAGGCTGAGGTTTTGAACTCCACTGTTTTTGGAGGTTGTTTCATGGCTAGTCCTAACCCAGCAGTGTTTTTCCAGGCATCTGGGTAATCTGTTATCCATTTCTGGGGTAGCTTGCCTGTTTGATCAGTCTTGGGGGGTGTGAAGAGTTGCTGTTCATCTTCTACTGACATATTTAAAGCCATGAATATAGGAGTTTATACTAAAGGATTTAGAAATATCATTTTGGGGCCTTCATGGTTAAAAGTCATTTTGGCCCGGAGCTTGGTGAGCAGATCTCTGCCCATCAATGGGGCCAGGCATTCTGGGATTATTAGGAAGGAGTGATGGATTTTTCCTTTCCTCATGTCCATGGTTTTCTTAGTTGTCTAATTCCCATATTTACTGGTGTTAGCACTTTGAACTAGAGAGCTTTTATTTGATAGAGGGCCCAGTGGGGCCTTAAGGACTAAGTATACTGCCCCTGTATCCACTTCAAAGTTTACTGGGGTCCCCTCCACATCAAAAGTTACCCTGGGTTTATTGGGAGTCTAGCAATCTGGGGCTCAGTGCTCACTTGAATAGAGCAGAGAGCAATGAGAACAGCTTAAGCAGAGCTTATATACTTTCCTTGAAGAGGGCAGGGAGGGAAGCTTATTGATGGGTCAGGGCGAGTGGGCGGTTTGCGTGCAAACAGGTGAGGGTGTACATTCTCTGTTTGGCAGTCGGGGACAGCACATTCTGGGGAAAAAATTAGCAAACAGTCCTCAAGGTTTCAACAGTGTTTTGTTAAGCATACAGAAAAACAAGAAGTGACAAGTACCTATCTTATTAACCTTTCACCAAATCCTAAATGGAAAGTGAGCATGGATTTCTAAAAACATCCATTTCCAGGTTGCTTAATGCTCGCAAATCAATCTTATTGGTGACTACATATTTGTTGCTTTCTAAGATTATATATTCAACCTCAACCCTGTTGAAAATGACTAATACTAACCCTCACTTTATGCTTTTCCTGATTTCCTAATGTCTCCATTGATATCTGCTTTCATACATATTTTCCTGAGTTCATCATTGTGACTGACTCTTTACATGTGCTGAAATTTACATTCACTCTCTATCTGAAACCCTATTGCTACAGAACTTTTGTTCGAAATCCTATACTCACTCTTTTTTCTATACCTACCAACTATCTTCCTAATCCTACCGACTATCCCTTTTTGACTGGAAATTCTCTTTGACAATCAATCATCCAAGGTACAAGGTCCTATGCCACTGTATATCAATTTATCTGAGACATCTGTGCAGAATATAATTCAAAGCTAAGTATCCCAATCAACAGCCCAATGCCCTTCTTGGATTCAAACCTTATCTAGATTTCTGTTTTCATACTTATATTTCACCTATATATTCTCGTAAATATCGCGAGTTCCCAATACCATTGTTCATTCCTCAGTATGATTTCTAACCTAAATCAAACCTGTTATTACTCTAACCATACACTGTACCCTCAAACTAACTGTACAGAAGAGCCGGGAGAGAGTTTGTCTTACAATACAGTAATGTAGGGGCTCTTCCACCTGCTGAGAACATCAAAGGTACAAGCAGAAATGATACCCTGGAGAAGTTGCAGGCAGCTATGAAGGACCTAATAGAGCAAAAGTCATCTTCCATGACAAACAACCTGGTCAGTATTAAGGGATGTGTCTGAATCAGCCTCTCCTTTCTTAATGTAGAGAAGATTGATCAAACCATGCCTGTGTGGAGAGCTGTTCCCAGGTGCCTATGGTTGATATACCATTCTAACTTGTGAAAGTGTCACAGGAAGTAGTGGCAGCCTCCATCTCATGGGAACTTTGGATGAATCTGGTAGGACAAAGTGGTTGCCAAGGCAGTGACCTCATTCAGTTCCTGAAGGAAGTGACCTCACCTCACTTTCCTGGTGATGGAAATCTCTGAATTTGGGATCCAGGAAGCCAGGCACCGAGAGCCAGTCCAAGTCCCAATCCCAGTGGTCTCACTTGTTTGGATTTACCAAGGACAGAGTCAGTCTTCCTTGGTACCTACTGATATGAGGATTGCCAAATGCCTGAAGAGCTCTGAAGAGGGGCCTTTACTGAGAAAGCAGGTAGTGGTTCACCGCTGGCTGTTGACAACTTCACAGAGTTGGCCAAGGAGACCAGATCTGAGACAGTACAGGCCATTTTAGGGGAACATAGTATGGCCCACTATTCAGAGGACACTCCGGATAGTCACAGACCTACTTGAGTTAAGGAGGTGCCTTTGTGGGTGTGGGTGTGAGTTTGTGGTTTTGTCTCATGTTCTGAGAATAGGTAGGAAAGGCTGTTGTTTTGATTGGAGTGGACTGTTTCTAGAAAGTCGTTTGACTAGGCGAGTGCTTCTATGTCTGTGTATCCCACTCTGTCCATGGTTGTAGACATTCGAAAAGAGAATGTATCAATGTATGTGTCCTGTCTAGTGGAAAACTTTCCAGCATTCATCAGGCCTAGTTGATGAATGGACTGTGGCTTTCCTTATGGATGGGCAATACCTACTAACTTCCTAAGTTCCTGTTTTCTTCCTGAATTCTGGCCACTCTCCAGAATAGCCTCATAGTTTTGTGTCCAAGATACATACCACCCCCAAGCTCTGTGACATGGCCATGTACTTGATAGCTATAGGAAATGGGAACATCTTAGAAAACTCAGACATCATTGTGACCAGTAAACGCTCAGTGAAGAACCCATATTTTGGTTCATTTGCTTACCTATTGTTCTGTTGCCCTGAATGTCAGGAAGGTCTTTGCCTCAGGCCACCCCTTTGTGAAGCCTGAATAAAACAGTTTTAAAATGGAAATAAATGGGAATAACTTGTGGTTCTTTGCTTTGGAAAGGGATGTGTTTGAATCAGCCTCCTAGCCCTGTATGAGGTTGTGGCTTAAATTTTCAGCACATGATGGATCTAAAGATAGATACCATGTGTGCAATCAAAACCATAATGGCAAAAATTCAGTAATTGTGGATGAGTCTCTTGCCTTCCTCTGTTAGGTACCTGACCTCTATCAAGTGAGACAGGGATCCTTTTGGTCAAATGAGTTTTTCAAAGTCCTGCAGAGGTGCTTGTGTTTTTTCGTGACTCCAAATCACATAAAAAAATCTATACCTGAGAGTCAATAGTGCTCAAATTGGAGAAGCAGAGCAGTATTAACGGCAGGCCTATTTGATCACTTCTGGTTCACAGGAAGGGTGTCCAGGCCACCCTGACTTTAGGCAAATGAGGGGCAAGGGAGAATATTTTGGACACTGTCTTGGGATGCGTCCCGCATGGAAACCTCCAGCCAGAGTTTATGATGAGTGTCTATATTTAACAAGATGAGGGCCATGTGGGAGTGTTTTGGTTTTAATTGTGGTCATTCGTGTGGCGGTTGGAAGAGATGACTGGATCCAAATGGGCTTGAACTATGGTGTCATTCCCCTTAGAGACTGAGTTCTGGAACTTACCTCAGAGAAATATTGCCATGAATTGTGTTGGGATTTAGGAGGCCACGCATGAGAGTCACCCTTGGAAACTGAGATCTAGGCCCAGTGTCGCTTTCCACAGAACACTGGGAATCTCAGGAGGATATCACACAATTTTATTCTGAAAAACTTGTCAGACATATTTGATAGTCAAAACACACATGGACCTCAATTGTAGACCTCAATGGGCCTTGCTTCATGTGACCTTTTGGCCACTCTTTGGGAAGCCTTGCCTGTGACAGTTCTCCAGAGCTTTCATTGAAATGAGCTTCCTCACCATTAAATAATTTCTGAATGAATTGAAACCCACAGTGTCTCCAACTTCATCCTTGAAAATTGGCTAGATAAATACCATGAAATTTTTGAAATTTCCTTGACCAGGTGGCACTGGAGAACATTTGGATGTCCAGTTGCTGATCATGAGTGTACCAGACAGTGTGTTGATTGACTGGTTTTCATGAAAATGGTGTAGAAAAGAGATGCCAGTCATTTGAAGCCTGTTGAGTAATGGGCCCAGAGCGGGGGTGAGCAAGTGTGTGATAAAACATCTGTGGTGGGGTCATGTGGATCTGCCATTGGCTTCCAAATGGCTTGAGACTGACATGGTGCAGCCAGCAGATCCTGTATGTAAAGACATCTGGTTATATAGAGAGGTTTCAGGGCAATGTTCAAAATCAGGTTTCTATGGTCAAGGGAGCAACCTATGTGGTATACAAGCCCTGTTGGTGCATTCTCCTGCAGACCCTGACCCACCACACGTGAAAGAACTTCCTCCAGCCCTTTGTCCCAGTTGAACTCCTTGTATTTCATGAAGCAAATACCAAACTCCGAGTGCAGTATCAAGAAACGTTTTGAAAAGTGGAGGATGACCTAATGGCTTAGCAGTCTACATGGGGAGACACTTAGACCCAGTGGCCATAGTTTACCTACAAAGAGAGAAATCAACACTGCTGCTTCATGTTCATTGGAGAATTATAAACCATGTCCTCCAGGTCACAGATGTGCAGACCAAGCTTTGATTGTCTCACTAGAAAGGAAGCTAAAGCTCCTGACAACAACATATATTTCAAGTGCCCAACCTAGAGGCAGTTTCTCCAGAAGTCTTTAGGCTGGTAAATCTCCATGTTTGTGGAGATTTTACACTTTCCCTTACTTTTGGAAACTCCTCTACCAACTCCAAGGTTGTGAACTCCTGAACATTTTTCATTTCAGATATGCATTCAAAGATTGTCTAACTCTTCTCCTCTAAATGTGTCTTACTTGGGGTGAAGGTAATGTCAAGGCATTGTTCTGAATGAGAGTGGGAAAATTTTTGTGTAGCACACATTTGCATACACATTGATTCATTTTACAATTTTCCATTTGAAATACTGAATTCTTGACACTATCTCATACCCTACTAGACTCTGACTACTAATCCTAATATGATGGAGAAAAATACACAAACAGAATGAAAATACAAGCAGTTTACAGCAGGCATGGTGTATTGTTGGACTTCCTTTTTGCATGATAGAGGGTAGGTATTCTAAATCTACTCAATTTTTAATTGAAATAGTCCTCCATGTGTTTTTAATGTTAACACATATGTAAATTCCTGTCTTCCTTTCTATGCAGCCTACTCAGCACATGTATTTTTATATGCAAATATAGAATCCTACGTGGTCTCACACGTACATTTTTTTGAGTTGGCTGACTGGGCAGAAACAAGTTGTGAGAAGAGATCTCGTAAACGCTGGTGGAACTGAAAATTAAAACTATGGGTGAGCTTCCCAGTAGAACAATTTATACATAAATCCATGTTCAGTAAAATAAATATATTTTCATCTGTGGATGATATATATTACTGATAAATTACGTTTGGCATATATATTGATACTTTTTAATGTATTTTTGTGTTTTTCTGTATATATATATATATATATACACACACACACACACACTCTCCAGATTTTATAAAATATGAAATATATGTCTCTTATATACACTCCATCAATTCATTAATATTCATGTATGTGGATTTATAATCAACTTTTCACAAGATTATTCTCAGAAATATTCATCTACCTGAAATACATATTTGTTTCCCAGTATGAGAACTAACTTCAATCAATGGTGCTTACAAATCCTAATATTTTTACAGTAACAGACCCAGTTTAACATCAATGCAAGTAGATTCCTATGGGACTTAATGTCTATTTTGACCTTTATTTTAATTCAACACTGGTACATTAGTATTTCTTCAGTTTTTGCACATCATAGGACATATATTTCATCCACAAGTTAGCAAATTAATAAGAATTTGTTTCACTTCCTGCTTCAGAACACATGAATTCTTCCATGTTACTTGACTGGTCTTTTCATGAGACTTCTTTCCAAACACATTATTTTCGATTTCCATAATCAATTTTGAAGCTAAACTCACACACTCTTCATGATAAACTATAACATTAATATTACCATTAGATGTAAAACTGGTTGGAATGAATGTATGTATATCAATATAAAATTTCCTGTATATTTTCACATTTCAATTCAATCCATTATTTAAAGTTGGAACCAGTTATGTTATTTATTCACTGTATGGTCTATTAATGCATTATCTCTATATTCATAAACACAGTGTACACCTATTTGTCCCCCCATTACTAATTTGTACCTCTTCAAAATATTGCTCCCAGAAATGGTGGAAGAAATACTGATGTCACCTTATCTATATATACATTTTATCACAGTAATATTCTGGACACAAAAAGCAAAGGTCAAACTCATGATTGTATCAAAGCCTAAATGGAAAGTGAGCATGGATTACCAAAAACAACCATGTCCTGGTTACCTAATGCTCTCAAATGTCAATCCTATTGATGACTACATATTTGTTTCTTTTTAAGATTATATATTCAACCTCAAGCCTGTTGGAAATGTCTAATTCTATCACTCACTTTACACTTTGCCTGATTTCCTAATATCTCTATTGATATCTGCTTTCCTACATATTTTCCCTAGTTCATCATTGTGACTCATACTTCACATATGCTGACATTTACATTCACTCTCTACCCGAAACTCTATTGCTAAAGAACTTTTGGTCCAAATCCTATACTCACTCTTCTTTATAAACCTACTGACTATCTTACTAATCCTACTGACTATCACTTTTTAACTCGATGTTCTCTTCAACAATCAATCATTCAAGGTAAAAGGTCCTATGCCATTTTATATCAATTCATCTGAGACACATGTGCAGAACATAATTCAAACCTAAGTATCCCACTCAAGGGCCCAATGCCCTTCTGGCTTCATATCTTACCTACATTTCTGTTTTCATACTTATATTTCACCTATATATTCTTGTAAATATCACAGGTTCCCAATACCATTATTCATCCGGCAGAGAGATTCCTAACCCAAATCGAACATGTTATTAACCCTAAATATACACTGTTACCTCAATCTAACTTTACAGAAGAGGAGGGACAGAGTTTCTCTTTAAATACCGGAATGTAGGGAATCTTCCACCTGCTGAGAACATCAAAGGTCCATGTAGAAATAATCCCTGGAGAAGATGTAGGCAGCTGTGAAGTTCCCGAGAGAGCAAAAGTCATCTTCCATGGCAAACAACCTGGTGAGGATGAAGGGATGTGTCTGTATCAGCCTCTATCAACTTAATGTAGAGAAGATAGACCAAACCAGGCCTGTGTGAAGAGGTGTTCCCAGGTGCCTATGGTTGATATACCATTCTAACTTTTGAAAGTGTTACAGAAAGTAGGAACAGCCTCCATCTCATGGGCCCTTAGAAGTAACTATTTGGACAAAGTTGTTGCCAAAGCAGTGACCTCATTCAGTTTCTGAAGGAAGTGACCTCACCTCACTTCCTTTGTGATGGAACTCTCTGAACTTGGGATCCAGGAAGAATGGCACCCAGAGCCAGTCGCAGTCCCAGGCCCAGTGGTCTCACTTGCTTCAATTTACCAAGGACAGAGTCAGTCTTTCTTAGTGCCTACAGATGTGAGGATGTTCAAATGCCAGAAAAGCTCTGAAGAGGGGCCTTTCCTGAGAAAGCAGGTAGTGGCTCACCCATGGCTAATGACAACTTCACAGAATTGGCCAAGGAGACCAGATTTGAGACACGACAGGCCATTTGGGGGGAATATAGTATGGCCCACCATTCAGAGGACACTCTGGGTAATCACAGAACTACTTGGAGCAAAGGTGGTGCCTTTGTGGGTGTGGGTGTATGTTCATGGTCTTGTCTCATGTTCTGAGAATAGGTAGGAAAGACTGTTTGTTTGGATTGGCGTGGACTGTTTCTAGTTAGTCATTTTGCAATGCGAGTGCTTCTATGTCTGTGTATCCCACTGTGTCCGTGGTTGTAGACATTAGAAATAAGAATGCATCAAAGGATGTGTCCTGTCTAGTAGAAAGCTTCCCAGCATTCATCTTGCCCAATTTATAAATGGACTGTGGCTTTTGTTATCAAAGGGCAACACCTGATATCTTCATAAGTTTCTGTTTTCTTTCTGAATTCTGGACACTCTGCAGAATAGCTTCATGGTTTTGTGTCCAAGATATTTACCACCTAAAAGCTCTGTTATATGGCCATGTAGTGGGTAGCTAGTGTGACCAGGAAAGTCTCAGTGGAGAAACCCTGATTTGGGCTTTTTGCTTACCTATTGTTCTGTTGCCCTGAATATCAGGAAGGTATTTACCACAGGCCAATTCTTTGTGAAGCCTGAAGAAAAAAGTTTTCAAATGGAAATGAATGGACATCACCTGTAGCTCTTTGCTTAATTGCTTTGGAAATGGATTTGTCTGAAACAGCCTCTTGGCCCTGTGTGAGGCTGTGGTTAGATTCTCAGCACATGATGGATCCCATGTGTTCATCCAAAACCAAAATGATCAAAAGAGCAGTCATTGCGGATGAAGTCTCTTGCCTTCCTCTGTAAGGTTCCTGACCTCCATCAAGTGAGAAGAGGGATTCTTTGGGTCAAATGCATTCTTTAAAGCCAAGGAGAGGCAAGCCCAAAGGTGCTTGCATTTTCTCATGCTTCCAATTCACATAAAGAATCTAAACCCCACAGTCAGTCGTCCTCAAATTGGAGAAGCAGAGCAGTATTAACGGCACACTATTTGATCACTCCAGGTTCACAGGAAGGTGTTCAGGCCACCCCGACTTTAGGCAAATGAGGGGCAAGGGAGCTAACTTTGGACACTATCTTGTTCTGCATCCCTCATGGAAACCTCCAGCCAGAGTTTATAATGAGTATCTATATGGAAGAAGATGAGGGCCTTGTGGGAGTGTTTGGGTTTTAATTTTGGAAGTTTGTGTGGCGGTTGAAAAAGATGACTGGCTCCACCTGGTCTTGAACTCTGGTGTGATTCCCTTTAGAGACTGAGTTCTGGAACTGACCTCAGAGAATTATTGTCATGAGTTGTGTTGGGATTTTAGGAGGCCATGAATGACAGTCGCCCTTTGAAACTGAGATCTGTGCCCAGAAAGGCTTTCCACAAGGCACGAGGAATCTCAGCCAGAATATCACATGATTTTATTCTGAAAGACTTGGCAGCCATAGTTGAGAGGCAAAACACACATGATCTCACATTGCAGACCTCAATGGGCCTGGCTTCATGTGACCTTTTGGCGACCCTTTGGGAAGCCTTGCCTGTGAGTGTTCTCCAGAGCTTTCATTGAAATGAGCTTCCTCAACATTTAAAGGTTCCTGAGTGAATTGAAAATCATAGTGCCTCCAACTTCATCCTTGAAAAATGGCTAGAGAAATACCATGGAATTTTTGAAATTTTCATGACCAGGTGGCACTGGAGAACTTTTTGATGTCCAGTTGCTGATCATGAGTATACCAGACAGTGCCTTGATTGACTGCGTTTCTTAAAAATGGTGTAGAACAGAGATGCCAGTAAGTTGGAGCCTGCTGAGTAGTGGGCCTAGAACAGTGGTGGGCAGGTGTGTGATAAAACATCTGTGTTGGGGCCATGTAGATCTGCCATTGGCTTCCAAATGGCTTGTAACTGACATGGTGCAGCAAGCAGACCCTTATATGTAAAGGCATCTTGTTATATGGAGAGGTTTCAGGGCAATTTTCAGAATCAGGATGCTATGGTCAAGGGGTCAAACTATGTGAAATAGAAGCCTGACTGGTGCATTCTCCTGCAGACCCTGAGGCACCACATGTGACAGAACTCCCTCCAGCACTCTGACCAAGTTGAACTCCTTGTATTGTGAAGCAAATAACAAACTCCCAGTGCTCTACTAAGAAAAGTAGAGCATGATCAATTAGCTTCACAGTCCACACAGATTGACCCTTAGACTCCAGTTGCCACAGTTTACCTACAAAGTGAGAATTCAGCACTGCTGCCTCATGTTCATTGGAAAATAAGATACCATGTCCCCCAGGTCACATAGATGCAGACCAGTTTTGATGCTCTCACTATAGAGGAAGCTAAAGCTTCGGACCACAACATACATTTTAAGTGCCCAAACTCAGAGGCAGTTTCTCAATATGTCTTTAGGCCTGCAGAGCTCCATGTTTGTGGAGTGTTTACCCTGTCCCTTACTTTTGAAAACTCCTCTACCACCTCCAAGCTTGTGAACACCGAGAATATTCCATTCCAGATATGTATTCACAGATTTTCTAACTCTTCTCCTCTAATTGTGTCTTATTAGGGGAGAAGGTAATGTCAAGGCATTGTTCTGAATGAGAGTGGGAAGATTTTTGTATCACACATATTTGCAAACACAATGGGTTTATTTTCCTATTTTCTATTCGAAATACTGAATCTCTGACACTAATCCATAACCTACTAGACTCTGACTACTAATCCTAATATGATGGAGAATAGTAACCCTAACAGAATGGAAATACAAACAGTTCAGAGAAGGCATGGTGTATACTTGGACTTCCCTTTTGCATTATATGGGGTTGGAGTTATAAATATAGTCAATGTTTATTGAAATATTTCTCCATGTGTTTTTAACGTTAACAAATATGTGAATTCCTCTCCCCTTTCTCTGTCACCTATTCAGCACATGTATTTTTATATGCTCATATAGAATACTACCTGGTATCACACAGACTTTCTTCTGAGGTGGCTGACTTGGCAGATACAAATTGTGAGAAGAGATCACTCCTCCTAAACCCTTTTGGAACTGAAATTTCAACCTATGGGTGAGCCTCCTAGTTGAACAACATTATACATAAATCCATTTTCAGTAAAATGTATTTTTTTGGATATGTGAAGGATATATATTTCATTTTGAATTTCGATTGGCATATATATTGCTACTTTTTAATGTCTGTGAGTGTGTTTCTGTGTGTGTGTATATATATATATATATATATATATATATATATATATATATATATCACTCTCCAGATTTTTCAAAATATGAAATATATGTGTCTTATTATACACTCCCTAAAATCATTCATATTCACGTATGTGGATTTATAATCAACTTTTCACAAGATTATTCTCAGAAATTCAGATTATTCATTCACCTGAAATACATATTTGTTTCCTAATACTGAAAACTAACTTCAGTAAATGCTGCATACAAAGCATAATATTTCATCATTGCCTGATGGCCACGAATAGAGTGCATCACACCCAGTGTAACGCGCCACTGCACAGGTGAATAACGAGATAGAACCACAAAAAACTATCTTGTTAAGAACTTACAGCAAAATGGGGGTGCACCAAAACCTATAAGAAAGATTTTTAGCACTGAGATCTGGTAATTGGGTCTGAAAAACGAGCCAAATGTGCAACCGGAGATCCGGTCTGACTGATCCTCAAAACAATAGAGTGTCTGGGTTCCAATAGACACCCTCCACACCCAACAAATGACAGGCCCAGAATACAGATTGAACTGCAGAGAAGCATCACTCAGGGGAAATCTAGTCTAGCAGGAGAAACCAGGACTAGCAGGAGAAACCAGGGGACTAGAGGCCAGGCTCTTGTGACTGGGAAGCTGGAGAACACAGAAGCGCAGGTGACAGTCCACCTGCTGTCCGCGTGACTGGGCATCTGGAGAACACCGGCGCGCAGGAGACCGACTGCGCCACTGGGTGGCTAGTGATTGCCCACCCGCCAGTGACCTAGAGCTGAAACCAACTGGAGACAGTCCAGTTCCATCCCCGTATTCGAACATTTCGGCAAGGAGCCTGGGCCCGCCAAAGCAGAGGGGTGACGTCACTGGAGCTCGGCCTTCGGAATTCCCTACAAGTGGAATCCACTTTAGCAGGCATAGTCTACCAACACAAAGGAGAGACAACAGAGATACACAACACCGAAACAAATCTATAGAATAAAACAGAAACACAGCAATCAAATAGAGCTGGAAAGTAACATGAGCATCATGAAAAAACAAGGGAAAGAAAGGAGTACAAACAATGCAGGACAACTTAATTCTACAGGAGGACCTAGAAGCATCAGAAACAGGGATAGGGAAAGAACTTAAGGCATTCCTAACTCAGATGGAAAGGAATATTAGAGAAGACATGAGGCAGCAAGTCCAAGCAATAAAAGTATATTTTGAAAATGAATTAAACAAACAAACTCAAATGGCAAACAACGAGCTTTACCAGGAGATAGAGATCTTAAAAGAAATCAAACAGTAATACTAGAAATGCAGGAAAGTATTAACCAAATTAAAAACTCAAACGAGAATATTACAAATAGACTAGATCAAGCAGAAGTCAGAATATCAGATAATGAAGACAAAGTTTATCAACTTGAAAAGAATATAATCAACACAGAAAAGAGGCTTAAATCCCACTAGCAATCTATTCAAGAGATATTGGATGTCATAAAAAATGAGAGTCATTGGGATAGAAGAAGGCATAGAGATTCAAACCAAAGGAATGGAGAACATATTAAATAAAATAATTCTAGAAAACATCCCAGAGATGAAAGATGGATCGGATTGTCAAATCCTGGAAGCCTACAGGACCCCAAACATTCAAAATCATAATAGACAAACTCCAAGACATATAATTATGAAGATAGCCAACATACAGAACAAGGAGAGAATATTAAACACTATAAGAGAAAGGAGGCAGATTACATTCAGGGGAAAACCAATTAGGTTAATGACTGATTTTTCATCACAGACTTTGAAAGCGAGAAGATCCTTGAACAATGTATTTCAAATGCTGAAAAATAATGGATTCCAACCAAGAATACTGTATCCAGCAAAATTAAGGTTCAGATTTGAAAACGAAATTAAAGTCTTTCACAATAAACAAAAGCTAAAAGATTTCGCAGCCAGAAAACCAGCACTGCAAAGCATTTTGAGCAAAATACTACAAGAAGAGGAATTGATAAATAGTGCCGAAAATTAACAGCAGGAGGTATCTCAGTAAAGGGGGAGGAAAATAACCAAAAAAGTAAAAACTAGCCAAACTAAAACATAATAAATAAATAAACATGATTGGAAGAACAAATCATATTTCAATTGTAACCTTAAATTTTAATGGATTATATTCACCAATCAAGAGAATGGGCTAGTAACCTGGATCAAAAAAAATAAATCCAACAATATGCTGCCTTAAGGAGACTCATATGGTAGGAAAAGACATACACAGGGTGAAGGTAAAAGGTTGGGAAAAATCATACCACTCACATGGCCCTCAGAAGCAAGAAGGAGTGGCCATACTCATGTGGAATAAAATCAACTTCAAACCTAAGTTAATCAAAAGGGATAAAGAAGGACACTATATTCTGTTAAAAGAAACCATCCACCAACAAGACATAACAATTATGAATTTGTATGCACCAAGCAATGGAGCTGCAATGTTCATAAAACAAACTCTCCTCAAGTTCAATAGCCAAATAGACTACAACACAATAATTATGGGTGACTTCAAGACACCACTCTCGGCATTAGACAGATTCTCTAGACAAGAACTGAATAAAGAAACTATCAAACTCAACAGCACAATTTGTAACCTAGACTTGAACGACATATATAGAATATATCAGCCATCATCAAGTGGATACACGTTCTTCTCAGTTTCACATGGATCCTACTCAAAGATAGACCATATATTATGCCATAGGGCAATTCTTAGTAAATATAAAAGCATGGAGATTATACCATGCACTATATCTGATAATAATGGAATGAAACTGGAAATCAATGATGAAAGAAGGAAGGAAAAATCCTACATCACATGGAAAATGAACAACATGCTACTGAATGATCACTGGGTTACAGAAGACATAATGGAGGAGATAAAAAAAATTCTTAGAGACAAATGACAATACAGACACAACATACCAGAATCGATGGGACACAATGAAAGCAGTTTAAGAGGGAAGTTCATTTCTTGGAGTTCTTTCCTCAAAAAAAGAAAAAAATCAACAAATAAATGAACTCACACTACACCTCAAAAACCTAGAAAAGGAAGAGCAAAACAACAGCAAATGTAGTAGAAGACAAGAAATAATTAAATTTAGAGCAGAAATCAACAAAATTGAAACAAAAAAAATTTAAAAATTTGATAAAACTAAAAGTTGGTTCTTTGAAAAAATAAATAAGATTGACAGGCCCACAGCCATGCTAATGAAGAGAAGAAGAGAGAGAACTCAAATTACTAACATACGGGATGAAACAGGCAATATCACAACAGACACTACAGAAATACAGAAGATAATTAGAAAGTATTTTGAAACACTATATTCCAATAAATAGAAGATAGTGAAGATATCGATGAATTTTTTAAGTCATAAGATCTGCCCAGATTGAGTCAGGAAGACACACGCAATTTAAACAGACCAATAACAAAGGAAGAAATGAAAGAAGCCATCAAAAACTACCAACCAAAAGAAGCCATGGACCGGATGGGTATACAGCGGAGTTCTACAAAACCTTTAAAGAAGAATTAATACCAATATTTTTCAAGCTATTTCAAGAAAAACAAAAAGAAGGAGCTTTTCCAAATTTATTCTATGAGGATAAATCACCCTGATCCCGAAACCAGACAAAGACACTTCAAAGAAAGAAAACTACAGACCAATATCTCTAATGAACTTCGATGCAAAACTTGTCAATAAAATCCTGGCGAATCAAATACAAAAGCATATCAAAAAAATTGTGCACCATGATCAAGTAAGATTCATCCGTGGGATGCAAGGCTTGTTCAATATACGGAAATCAATAAATGCCATTCACCACATCAATAGACATAAAGACAAGAACCATATGATCATCTCAATAGATGCAGAAAAAACATTTGACAAAGTTCAGCATCACTTTATGTTCAAAACACTAGAAAAACTAGGGATAACAGGAACTTACCTCAACACTGTAAAAGCTATATATGCTAAACCTCAGGCTAGCATCATCCTAAATGTGGAAAAACTGAAGGCATTCCCTCTAAAATCTGGAACAAAACAGGGATGCCCTCTATCACCACTTCTATTCAATTTAGTTCTTGAAATACTAGCCAGAACAATTAGACAGACAAAAAAAATTAAAGGCATAAAAATAGGAAAAGAAGTATTTAAATTATCGCTATTTGCAGATGTCATGAAAATATATTTAACAGACCCCAAAGGGTCTACAATGAAACGGCTAGAGTTAATAAATGAATTCAGCAAAGTGGCAGAATATAAAATTAACACGCATAAATGAAAGGCATTCCTGTATGTCAGCAACACAACCTCTGAAATGGAAATGAGGAAAACCACTCCATTCACAATATCCTCAAATAAAATAAGATACTTGGGAATCAACCTAACAAAAGACGTGAAAGTTTTATATACTGAAAACTACAGAACCCTAAAGAGAGAGAGAGAAGAAGATCTTAGAAGATGGAAAAACAAAAGACCCAGAATAGCAAAAGCAACTCTAAACAGAAAATATGAATCTGGAGGTATAGTGATACCAGAGTTCAAACTGTACTAAAAGCAATAGTAACAAAAACAGCATGGTACTGGTAACAAAATAGGCAGGTGGAACAATGGTACAGAATAGAGGACACAGAAACCAATCCTCAAAATTACAACTTTCTTATATTTGAAAAAGGGGCTAAAAGCATGCAATGGAAGTAGGATAGCATCTTCAAACAATGGGGTAGGGAAAATTGGGGAAAGGTGGGGCAAGGGAGAGAAGTGAACAACAGCAGATGAGGTAGAGAAAGAAGATGGGAGGGGATGGGAGGGGGTATAGTAGGGGATAGTAGGGGATAGGAAATGTAGCAGAATACAACAGTCACTAATATGACATTATGTAAAAATGTGAATGTGTAACCGATGTGATTCTGCAACTCGTATTTGGGGAAAATTGGGAGTTCATAACCCAATTGAGTCAAATGTATGAAAGATGATATAGGATGAGCTTTGTAATGTTTTGAACAACCAATAAAAAATAAATAAATAAAGGTTTAAAGTTGAGTGGGAAGAAATCAGCTAAAAAAGAGTTGAGATGCATTCATTTTGCTAAGCAGAAACTTTGTTTTGTGTACTTGTAACTATCACAAATTTATTTTACCAGAAAACTGGCTTTTAAAAATGCACATAATTGAGATTAAAGGATAATCCACTTACCTTCAAGAAAAACTCATAGCATTTCCTATATTTTTCATATTTTATTTTTTTGTGAATATTTTGTCATGGACCAAGTCTAGACTTAGGCTATTCTTCCAGAATACTACCTCATCTGACAAGTTGGTACAATGTGTTGGATTGTTCTTTTCATCTTTTATTTAATAGTTTCTAGATGATAATGTGTATTTTTCCATATGTTTGTTTGGACATACATACCCAACTATATCTTTGCATTTTCTGTTTTACTGGGGAAGAGACTCATCAAAAGCTCTTTATTATATGTATCAACAATCAAACATTTAGAGCATGCAATTATACATAATTTTGCATGAAAATATTTTTGTACCATTTTTATAAAGATTTAGAATTATTAATACTGTCCCTACTGTAATTAGTAACTCCTTACAAAAAGAATTAATCAATTGACTTTATATCAATTATGAATATGAAAATTACTAAAATAAGTATTTGGCAATTAATATGCAATTGATAGAAAGTGAAATCACAAGAAAGCCATTTAAAATGTCAGTGCATATGGTCCTTAAATAATAGGTTGTTCAAAAAAAAAATTCTCTAATTCAAAAGAGTTAATATGCCATATTACAGCTAAATGTGATATAAAAACCTTAAATTATCAGTATTGATAAATAAGAATGATACCTGTTTACTTAAATATGTTTATTTGATTTTCACTGTAAGATGTTAATTCTGGAAGACTTGAGAATTAAGAAAGACTTGGTCTATATTATTTCTAACAGGCTAATCAAAGTACTTTTAAATATATATATATATATGTAACACATATGCATGAATATAGATACATATGCATAATAAATGTATTGTAATATATTTATCAGGTGGTTATAATTTTTAAATTTTCTCAAGAAAAGAATGACTATAAAAAACAGTTTTAAATGTAAATTTCATAGCATAGTACTGTTTGTAATGCTATGAGAGAAAAATACTTATGGAGGGAAAATGAAAAAGGAAGAGAGAGAAGGGGGAAAATGAGGAAGAAAGTGAGTAAAGAAGAGGGAGAGGAGTGTTTGATGAAAAGATAAAAGTGGAGGGGCTGGGTTTGTGACTCAGTGTTAACATGCTTGTCTAGCATGTGTGAGGCAGTGGGTTATATTCTCAGCACCACATACGAATAAATAAAATGAAGGTCTATCAACAACTGAAAAAATAAAAAAAAGGAGAAATATTACCAAAATTCCAAGATTTTATGAATGTTAAATACAAAAAATTATGTTGCATAGCCTTATGTAAATTCTAGACTCCCCAAAATAATCATTAAATGTTAGATTATTAGTGTTATAACTAAAAATCCATTGCTCTTTCTTCTACATTCTGTGGCATGCTAGTGCTAAAATAAATTGTATTATAACACCAAAATAAAATTCTAATATTTATACAGTAACTGACCCAGTTTAACATCAATGCAAGAAGATTCCTATGTGATATAATGTGTATTTTGACGTTCATTTTTATTCAACACTGGTACATTACTATTTCTCCAGTTAATGCACATCATAGGATGTATATTTCATCCACAATTTAGCAAATATATACACATTTGTTTTGCTTTCAATCACTTTTGCTTCAGAACACATGTATTCCTCCATGTTTCTTGACTTCTCTTTTTGTGACACTTCTTTCCAAACACATTATTTTCGATTTCCATTATCACTTTTGAAGCAAAACTGACACACCCGTCATGATAAAACATAACACTAATATTACCATTAGATGTAAAACTGGTTTAAATGAATGATTGTACATCAATATAAGATTTCTTATATACTTTCAGATATCAATTCAATCCATTATTCAAAGTGAAACCAGTTATATCATTTATTCACAGTATGGTCTATTCATGCATTGTCTATATATTGATAGACACATGGTACACATCTGTGTACTCCCAACAATAATTTCTATATCTTCAAAATATTGCTCCCAGAAATGGTGGAAAAAATATGCATGTCAACTGATCTACATATACATTTTATCACAGTAATATTCTGGACAC
This sequence comes from Callospermophilus lateralis, assembly GCF_048772815.1. Classification (NCBI taxonomy): domain Eukaryota; kingdom Metazoa; phylum Chordata; class Mammalia; order Rodentia; family Sciuridae; genus Callospermophilus; species Callospermophilus lateralis. The sequence goes on along the minus strand of NW_027514376.1, from coordinate 992,496 downwards.
AAAATGCAAAGGTCACACTTATGACTGTCCCAAAGCCTAAATGGAAAGTGAACATGGATTACTAAAAACATCCATGTCCAGGTTGCCTAATGCTCTCAAATGTCAATCCTATTGGTGATTACATATGTGTTTCTTCCTAAGACTACATTTTCAATCTCACCCTGTTGAAACTGTCTAAACCTCTCACTCATTTTATAATTTGCCTGATTTCCTACTCTCTATTCACATCTGCTTTCCTACTTTTTTCCCCAGTTCATCATTGTGACTGACTCTTCACATGTGCTGACATTTATATTCAATCTCTACCAGAAACCCTATTGCTAAAGAACTTTTGGTCCATATTCTATACTCAATCTTCTTCGTAATCCTACCGACTATATTCCTAATCCTAGCAAAAATCCCTTTTTTAACTGGATGCTCTCTTCTACATTCAATCATCGAAGGTACAAGGATCTATGCCATTGCATATCAATTTATCTGAGACATATGTGCAGAACATAATTCAAAGCTAAGTATCCCACTCAAAGGCCAAATTCCCTTCTAGGATTCAAATCTTACCTAGATTTATATTTCAATACTTATATTTCACCTATATTTTCATGTAAATATCGCAGGTTTCCAATAACATTGTTCATCAAGCAGAATGATTCCTAACCCATATTGAACATGTTATTAATCCTAACCATACACTGTTCCTCAATCTAACTTTACAGAAGAGCAGAGACAGAGTTGGTATTACAATACAGGAATGTATGGATCTTCCACCTGCTGAGAACCTCAAAGGTCCATGTAGAAATAATCCCTGGAGAATGTGTAGGATGCTATGAACGACCTGAGAGGGCAAAAGTCATCTTCCATGGCAAAAAAACATGGTCAGGATAAAGGGTTGTGTCCTAATCAGAATCTCTCTTCTTAATGTAGAGAAGATGGACCAAACCAAGCCTCTGTGGAGAGCTGTTCCCCAGTACCTATGGTTGATATACCATTCTAACTTATGAAAATGTCAGAGGAAGTAGGTGCAGCCTCCATCTCATGGGACCCTTGGAAGCATCTGTTAGGACAAAGTGGTTGCCAAGGCTGTGACCTCATTCAGTTCCTGAAGGAAGTGACCTACCTCACTTTCTTGGTGATGGAATCTCTGAACTTGGGATCCAGGAAACCAGGCACACAGAGCCAGTCCCAGTACCAGTCCCAGTGGTCTCACTTGTTTGGATTTACCAAGGACAGAGTCAGTCTTTCTTGGTACCTACTGATGTGAGGATGGCCAAATGCCAGAAAAGCTCTGAAGAGGGGCCCTTCCTGAGAAAGCAGAAAGTGGCTCACCAATGGATCCTCACAACTTCACAGAGTTGGCCAAAGAAAACAGATCTGAGACAAGACAGGCCATTTTGGGGTAACATAGTATGGCCCACCATTCAGAGGACACACTGTATAGTCACAGACCTACTTGGGGAAAGGAGGTGCCTTTGTGGGTGTGGGTGTGAGTTTTTGGTTCTGTCTCATTTTCTGAGAATAGGTGGAAAAGGCGGGTTTTTTTTGGTTTGGTGTGGACTCTTTATAGTAGGTCGTTTGACAAGGTGAGTGTTTCTTTATCTATGTATTCCACTGTGTCCATGGTTGAAGACATTAGAAAAGAGAATGCATCAAGGATGTGTCCTGTCTATTAGGAAGCTTCCCAGCATTCATCCTGCCCGATTTATTAATGGACTGTGGCTTGTCTTATAGATGTGCAACACCTAATAAATTCCTAAGTTCAGGTTTTCTTCCTAAATTCTGGCCACTCTCCAAAATAGTCTTATGGATTTGTGTCCAAGATATGTACCCCTCCAAGCTCTGTGACATGGCCATGTACTGGATAGCTGAAGGAAATGGGAGCATCTCAGAAAACACAGATATCAGTGTGACCAGTAATGTCTCAGTGGAAAAACCCTTCTTTTGGCCTTTTGCTTACCTATTGATCTGTTGACCTGAATGTCAGGAGGTCTTTGCCTCAGTCCACCCATTTGGGAAGACTGATGAAAACTGTTTTCAAATGGAAATGCATGCGCATCACCTGTCGCTCTTTGTTTAATTGCTTAGGATAAGGATGTGTCTGATTCAGCCTCTTGGCCCTGTGTGATGCTGTGGCTTAGATTCTCAGCACCTCATGGATCTAAAGAAAGATTCCATGTGTGTATCCAAAACAAAAATGGTAAAAAACCACGCTGACTTTAGGAAAATAAGTGGCAAGGGAGCTCTTTTGAACACTGTCTTGGGCTGCGCCCCTCATGGAAAACTCCAGCAAGAGGTTATGATTAGTGTCTATATGGAAGAGGATGAGGGCCTTGTGGGAGTGTTTTGGTTTTAATTGTGTTTATTTGTGTGGTGGTTGGAAGTGATGACTGGGTCCACCTGGGCTTGAACTCTGGTGTGATACCCTTAGAGACTGAGGTCTAGAACTGACGTCAGAGAAGTATTGCCATGAATTGTGTTGGGGTTTTAGGAGGCCATGCATGAGAGTCGCTCTTGGAAACTGAGATCTTGGACCAGGGTAGCTTTCCACAGAACACTGGGAATCTCAGCCAGGATATCACATGATTTCATTCTGAAAGACTTGGCAGCAATAGTTGAGAGTCAAAACTCACATGGACCTCATATTGTAGACCTCAATGGGCCTGTCTTCATGTGACTTTTTGGTCACTCTTTGGGAAGACTTTCCTCTGAGAGTTCTCCAGAACTTTCATTGAAATAAACTTCCTCAACATTTAATGGTTCCTGAATAAATTTAAACCCACAGTGCCTCCAACTTCATCCTTTAAAAATGGCTAGATAAGTACCATGACATTTTTTAAATTCCCATGACCAGATGGCACTGGAGTAACTTTGGATCTTATGCTGTTGATCGTGAGTGTACAAGACAGTGCCTTGATTGACTTGGTTTCATGAGAATGGTGTAGAACAGAGATGCCAGTAATTTGGAGACTGCTGAGTTGGGGCCTAGAGCAGTGATGTGCAGGTGTGTGATAAAACATCTGTGTTGGGGCCATGTGGATCTGCCATTGGCTTCCAAATGGCTTGTGACTGACATGCTGAAGCCAGCAGACCCTTATATGTAAAGGCATCTTGTTATATGGAGATTTTTCAGGGCAATGTTCAGAATCAAGTTGCTATGGTCAAGGGGGCAAGCATGTGCGATAGAAGCCTGGTTGGTGCATTTATATGCAGACCCTGACACACCACATGTGACAGAAATCCCTCCAGCACTGTGCCCCAGTTGAAATCCTTGTATTTCAAGAAGCAAATACCAAACTCCAAGTGCAGCAGCAAGAAACACCACAAAAACTGGAGGATTACCAACTGGGTTCACAGTCCAAACAGGGAGACACTTAGCCCCAAGTTGCCACAGTTTACCTACAAAGAGAGAATTCAGAACTGCTGCCACATGTTCATTAGGAAAATAAGAAACAACATCCTCCAGGTCACATAGATGAAGACCCAGCTTTGATGGTCTCACTACAAAAAAAGCTAAAGCTTCTGACAACAACGTATATTTCAAGTGCCCAACCTCAGAGGCAGTTTCTCAAGAAGTCTTTAGGCAAGCAGAGCTCCATGTTTCTGGAGTGTTTACCCTTTCCCTTACTTTTGGAAACTCCTCTACCACCTTCAAGGTTGTGAACTCCTGAGCATTTTCCATTCCAGATATGTATTAACAGATTTTCTAATTCTTCTCCTCTAATTGTGTCTTACTTGGGGCGAAGGTAATGTCAAGGCATTTTTCTGGATGAGAGTGGAAAGATTTTTGTTTAGCATATGTTTGCATACACATTGGATTCATTTTCCTATTTTCCATTTGAAATACTGAATCCCTGACACTAACCCATACTGTACTAGAATCTGACTACTAATCCTAATATGATGGAGAAAAAAAATCCTAACAGAAAAGAAATAGAAGCTGTTCAGAGAAGGCATGGTATATATTTGGACTTGCCTTTTGCAAGTAGGTGTTATAATTCTAGTCAATTTTTAATTGAAATAGTCCTCATGTGTTTTTAAAGTTAACAAATATGTGAATTCCTGTCTCCCTTTCACTCTAGACTATTCAGCACATCTATTTTATATGCACATAAAGAATCCTACCTTTTATCACGTGTATATTTTTGTGCGGTAGCTGATTTGGCAGATACAAATTTTGAGAAGAGATCACTCCTTCTAGATGCTGTTGGAACTGAAAATTGAACCTATGGGTGAGCTTCCTAGGAGAACAACATTATACATAAATCCCTGTTAAGTAAATTGAATATTTTTAGATCTGTGAATGATGTATATTTCATGGTGAATTTGGATTGGCATATATGTTGCTACATTTTAAAATTTGTGTGTGTGTGTGTGTGTGTGTATACACACATACACACTCTCCAGATTTTTCAAAATATGAAATATATGTGTCTTATTTACACTCCCTAAATTCATTCATGTTCAAGTATGTGGATTTATAATCAACTTTTCACAAGATTATTTTCAGAAATATTCATCCACCTGAAATTCATATTTGTTTTCTATTACTGAAAACTAACTTCAGTGAATGGTGCATACGTATCCTGTTGATAGTCACAGCCGAAGGGGCCACAGCAAACTTCCAGGTGCCAGCAAACTTTCAGCTGCAGGCTGATGATTGGCTCACAGCGGCCTTAGCAACTTCTAGCTCATTGTCTCCTCTGTGGTGATGCTCATTGGAGATGCTCATTGAGATGTTTCCCCGCCTTTCAGACTTCCAGCTTATGATTGGCTCACAGCAGCCCCAGCAACATCTAGCTGATTGGCTCCTCTGCGGTGATGCTTATTGGGCTGTTTCCCTGCCCATTCAGACCATGGAGCTGCTCATTGGGGGACTTTTTTGGCTCTGCCCACGTGACCCAGCCAATCTGCCTCAAGAGCAGGAGGATTGTGAGAAGTGGATAGAGGCTTTTGTGGGAGGGAGAGGCTTTTGGGAAACTGGTGTTGGGAGTTGGGGTTCTGAGGATTTTTCCTGAGAGGCTGTTTTGCTTGGCGTGTGTGGTTCTAAAAATAAAGTTAGTTTCTTTTGACAAGTGGATTCTGATTGTGCCCAGCCAGACAGCGGCATTTGGTGACTCATATGGGGAGCGACTGAGGGTAACTGATAAGGTAAACTGCTCGCTCTTGAGGGCAGGACGAGAGGATGGGTAGCCATTTTATGATTCCTATTTTGTTTTAAGTTGCCTGTCCCTGGAGATGAGTGAGATGGAAGAAAAACTGCTCACATCTGAGGAAAAACTATTTGTGTCTGAGGAACAGATAGGGAGAAAGGCTATAATAATTTTTTGTTGTTCCATTTTTATTTCGTTCTATCTCTTTTTTTGTTTGGTGTTATCTTGTTGGTTTGTATTATAGTAGAAATATGGGATCAAAAATTAGTAAAAAACAAACCAAAAAAGTGTTAAGTAAATTGTTAGAGGAAGGAGGCATCCCAGTAAAATCAAGAGCAGTCATGGCAATTGTTGATACAATACAAAAATGTAGACCATGGCTTTTTAAGGAGGAGTTGTTAAATATATCACAATGGAACCATCATGGTGCAGATTTAAAAAGAATAGAAAAGAAAAGCCCAGGGATTCTGCCAGTTGGCACATTGCCATTGTGGACATTCATATCTTGTTTGCTTAGTTCAAAGCCTTCAGTTCAGTCAATGGTAGAGGAAGAAGAAGACATATTGATTCAAGTAAAACAGATGGTGTCTCAAGTTAGTCAGACAGAAGAAAAAATTCAAGTAAAAGAGAAGGTCTCTCGAGCTAGTCAGATAGAGGAAACTATTCAAGTAAAAGAGAACGTCTCTCGAACTAGTCAGACAGAGGGAAAAATTCAAGTAAAAGAGAAGGCCTCTAAAGCTAGTTAGACAGAGAAAGAAAGTGTAAAACAGTAAAAAACATCAGGGGAAATTTACAACAGGAGACTGCTACTAACACCTTTCTATCACCAGATGACATAAGTGTCCAACTAACAAGGCCACTTTCTTATGCTGGGAGGCCCCCAACTCCCGCAGTTGATAGTTAGGATCCTGAGACAAGATCTCAAATATTAACATGCCCTGTATTTGAGGGAGGAGGGCAGCGTGTTTACCATGCTTTAAATTTCAAAACAGTGAAGCAGCTAAAAGAGGCTGTAACAACCTATCGTCCTCAAGCACCCTTCAATGTAATCATGGTCGAATCCATTAACAACTTGAACATGAAGCCAGTGGATTGGGCTAATATGTGTAATGTTGTGCTAAATGGAGGACAATGCATGTTATGGAAGGTTGCCAATGAGGAATGTTGAAAGGAGACAGCTAGGCAAAATGCAGGAGCTGGTTATCCTCAGAGAAATCTAGATATGTTGTTAGGAAAGGGACCTTATGAAGATCAGCCGCAGCAAATTGCATATGATCATGGTGTATGTGCAGAAATTGGTGTAGATGCAATTAAGGCATGGAAGACTTTACAAGAACATGGAGGTTTACAAGGTCAATTATCTAAGGTAATACAAGGAGCTAATGAACCTTATGCTGAATTTGTAGATAGGCTTATTCAAAGAGCTACCAGAGTTTTTGGGAATACAGAACAAGCAATGCCATTACTAAAACAACTGGCTTATGAGCAAGTGAATCGTTGTTGCAGAGATATCATTAGACCATGGAAAAATGAAGATTTAAACACATTGATTTAATTATGTAGAGACATTAATGAACAAGAGCAAGTCATGGCAGCTGCAGTAAAACAGGCTTTAGTTGCCAGATACATTAATGAACAAGGGCAAATTGTGGCAGCTACAGTAAAACAGGCTTTAGATGCCAGACCAAGAACATGCTACCAATGTGAAGAAACAGGACATTTTAAAAGGAATTGGCCCATAGAAGGAGGGTTTAACAATATTAGTTATCAAAGGAGTAGAATACCAGGTATTTGGCCATAATGCCATAGAGGGAGACATTGGGCTAATGAGTGCTGTTCTCAAACCACCATAGAGGGTACTCAATTATCAAAAAATGAACAAGGACCAGGTGTTTATCCACGATATCATGGAGAAAGGCATTGGGCTCAATTGCCAAATAAATGGACAGGGGGTTCCAATGCTCCGGGGCCCCAAACCACAAATATACAGAGCACTGGAGGAACCCAGCAACCCCAACAGGGTAGTGCCCAGGACACATTGTCCATCAGATCCCTCATCAGACAAACCAGAGGGAGCACAGTGTTGGACATCTGTGCCTCTGCCAGATCAGTACTAACTCCAGAGATGGGAGTTCAAATCATTCCCACAGGGGTAAAAGGACCTCTTCCCAAAGGAACCATGGGCTTATTATTGGGATGCAGCTCTTCTACTCTAAAAGAACTTATGATAAGTCCTGGGGTGATTGATCCCGATTATGAAGGTGAAATAAAAATTATAGCCAGTTCTCCAAAGGACATATCAGTAATTTCACAAGGAGATAGAATAGCACAGTTACTAATAATACCCAGCCTATATGATAAATTTTCCAGTCGTACTGTAGAAAGATGTTCCAAGAGATTAGGCTCCACAGGTGTAGATTTGGCTATGCTTTCTTTAAATTTAGATTCTCGCCCCATGCTAAAACTAAATATTCAAGGGCATGAATTGAATGGGCTACTGGATACAGGTGCAGACATTAGCATCATCTCTCGTCAAGAATGGCAAAAACATTGGCCATTACAACAAGCCACTCAAACGCTTCGAGGCCTATAAGTGGCGACTAATCCCCATAGAAGTAAAATGGTATTAGATAGGAATGATCCTAAAGGATGTGAAGGAACTATACAGCCATATGAATTGGATCATCTTCCCATAAATTTATGGGGACGAGATGTCCTAGATCAATTAGGTTTGACATTAACAAATAACATCAACCAAAATGCAGCCACTATTATGACTAGACAAGGTTTTAGGAAAGAAAAAAGATTAGAAAAACAAGAATAAGTCATAGCAGCACCAATACAAATAGATCAAGGAACAGAGAGACATGGGTTGGATTTTCAGAAAGGGCCACTGAGACAATAAAAATTACCTGAAAATCAGAAAGACAGTATGGGTTCCTCAGTGGCCCCTGACTGAAGAAAAGATACAAGCAGTCCATGACCTGGTAAAACAACAATTAGCAGAAGGACATATACAACCGACTGTATATCCCCAAAATACTCCCATTTATGTCATCAAAAAGAAATCTGGTAAATGGAGACTATTGCAAGATTTTAGAGCCATTAATAATGAGATGGTTATTATGGGACCTGCTCAATCAGGGATTCCTCAATTGTCTGCTTTGCCAATAACCTGGTATGTTTTAGTTATAGATATTAAATATTGTTTTTTTTTCAATTATAATTCATCCTAAGGATAGTCCAGGTTTGCTTTTACTATCCCTGCACTGAATAATGAAGGACCTGATCAGAGATATGAATGAAAAGTACTCCCTAAAGGGATGGCTAACAGCCCAACTATGTGTCATATTTATGTTAACAAAGTAATCCAGCGACTTAGAAATCAAAATTCTGAACACAAATATTTCACTATATGGATGATGTATTATTAGCACACAAAGCTAAAAACACATTGCTAGAAAGTTATGCCACACTTACAAACTTATTAAAAATTATAATGTAGAGATAGCAATAGATAAAGTACAATTAAATTTTCCAATTAATTATTTAGGAGTTCTGTTATCCTCAACAATGGTCAGTCCACCAAAAATTCAAATACGAGTAGATCAACTCAAATCACATAACGACTTTCAAAAGTTATTAGGAGACATTAATTGGATAAGGCCTTATCTAGGTATACCAACAGGAGAGTTGGGACCTTTATTTGATATCCTAAAAGGTCTATCAGATAAAAATTCACCCTGCATGTTAACACCTGAAGCAAGAAAGGCAATAAAAATCAATGAAACATATATGGAAAATATGCATTTGGATAGAATTGATATAAGTTTGCCTTTATTATTTATTGTACTACCAACAAAAAATATTCCTACAGGAGTATTTTGGCAAGAAGGTCCATTATTATGGATACATTTATCTTATTCTCCTTACACTATTCTTACTAGGTATCCTGAGGCTTTAGGATAATTAATACTCAAAGGAATTAAAGCAGCAAAGGGAGTGTTTGGAATTTCTTCCAATAAAATTTTTACTCCATATACTCTGAATCAAATTGATGAGTTAGCTAATGAGTTAAATACTTGGGCAATAATCATGGTCCAATCTAATGTTTCATTTGATAACCACTTACCATCTAACCCTTTATTTTCTTTTTGGTCATCGCATCCTGTAATTTTTCCAAAATTGAGAAGAAAAACACTTATCATGAATGCTTCAAATATATTCACTGATGTATCAAATAATGGTACAGCAGCAATAGTTATACCTGATAAAACTTATAAATTTTTAGTACCCAAACAATCAGCTCAAAAGGTAGAGCTTAATGCAGTATTACAAGCTTTTGAGATATTTAAATATTCTGTATTTAATTTATTTTCCGATAGTCAGTATATAGTTAATGCTATAGTATCCCTTAAAGTTGCTGGTAAGATTTCTCCTTTCTCTACTGTTTTCTCTTTACTTTCCAATATAAAAAGTCTAATCTGGGACAGAAAAGATCTATTCTTTATAAGACATATCAGGGCACATCCAAAAAGAAGATGATTTGACTCAAGGCCTTATCAGCTGATATCCAAAATTCCAGTTTGACTATCCTTACATCTGAGATAGAACCAGGATGCTTTTTTCATTATCTATTTTATTATTGCCCTTTCCCACATTCTATTTTGTTTTTTGAGCTCATACAGACCTAGTTTAATGTTTTGCTGATCAGTTCTATTTTTTGACAAAAGAGTTTTTGAACATTGCAATGGAGATTTCACGTGTAAAAAGTTATAAGGCCTTTACTATTAGGTTATGTGTTGTATGTATTATATTATGTGTGCACACTTGTGTTTTGTGTTATATGTTTGAATGTTCGTATGTCCATATATGATATATGATGAGCGCTCATAAAAAAAATGGATCCAAATATTTTTTTATTCACATTATTTAAATGGTTTAATTTAAATTGGGTAAAGAGCTGTTGAGGTTTGTTTTAAAATTTGAAAAAAAGGAGGTTAACAGATCTGTTTCCTTTCTTTCACCTTTCCTTTTCATTATATTTAATAATTATCTTCAAGACAATGTAAATAGTTAAGAAAATTGTTTTCTTTCAGTGCCTTCTGGAATGTTACATAATTTTTCTTTAGCCATTATTGCCAGAATTCCTATCTTCATCCCAGTGCTGGTGAAATCAAAGATAAAACCAATCTACAGCTTCTGCAATAGCCATCACTGAAATGCTTGCAGAACTTGCCTAGACACATTGAGAACTCTCCTGTATGCATTGTAAACTACCTGTTTGTGCAGCGACTTGTGGTAGTGTTCGGGTATATTTGCTGATGATGTCATCGGTGGTACAATTTTTCCAAAAGGAGCTGTCAATTGGCTTGGTGTATCTTCCTCTCTTCTGTGTGTCATTATCGTCCAGCTAATGTTTGGGGGCCATTAGAGGTGAGGCAAAGAACCTCACCACCCCCCGGTGGTACAAAGACCTCTCCACAGGTGTTGCTGTAAACTGGACCGGTAGTCAGTGATGGGTAAGATCCAATTGCAATGGTACCAACTTAACGGGTAAGGACCATATGTACTATTGGACAACCTAAGGCAGGCACTGTCCCTAAGCCACATGTGTGTTGTTTAAACAAAGAGGGGGAGATGTTGAGAGCCACATCCGAAGGGGCCCCAGCAAAATTCCAGAAGCCAGCAAACTTCCAGCTGCTGGCTGATGATTGGCTCACAGCAACATCTAGCTGATTGGCTCCTCTGCCGTGATGCTCATTGGGCTGTTTCCCTGCCCTTTCAGACCACGGAGTTGCTCATTAGGGGACTTATTTGGCTTTGCCCACATGACCTAGCCAATCGGCCTCAAGAGCAGGAGGATTGTGGGAGGTGGAGAGAGGCTTGTGTGGGAGGAAGAGGCTTTTGGGAAGCCAGTGGTGGCAGTTGGGGCTCTGAGGATTTTTCCTGAGAGGCAGTTTTGTTTGGCGTGTGTGGTTTTAAAAATAAAGTTAGTTTCTTTTGACAAGTGGCTCCTGATTGTGCCCAGCAAGACTGCGGCATTATCCTAATATTTCTACAGTAACTGCCCCAGTTTAACAGCAATGCAAGTAGACTCTTATGGGACATGATTTGTATTTTGATGTTCATTTTTATTCAACACTGGTACATTACTATTTCTTCAGTTTATGCACATCAGAGGGTATATATTTCTGGCACAAGTTGGCAAATTTATAGGCATTTGTTTCACTTTCAATCACTTCCTGCTTCAGAACACATGCATTACTCCAGGTTTCTTAACTGGTCTATTCGTGAGACTTCTTTCCAAACATATTATTTCCGATTTTCTTTATAATTGTTTAAGCAAAACTCACACACCCTTCATGATAAACCATAACTATCATTTCACAATTAGATGTATAACTGTTTGGAATGAATGATTGTATATCAATATAAGATTTCTTATATATTTTCTGATATCAATTCAATCCATGATTTAAAGTGGAACCAGTTATATTATTTATTCACAGTATGGTCTATTCATGCATTATCTATATTCATAGACACAGGGTACACCTCTTTGTACCCCCAATACTAATTTATACATTTTCAAAATATTGCTCCCAGTAATAGAGGAAGAAATACTCATGTCACCTGATCTAAATATGCATGTTATCACAGTAATATTCTGGACGCAAAATGCAAAATTCACACGTGTGATTGTACCAAAGCCTAAATGGACACTGAACATGGATTACTAAAAACATCCATGTCCAGCTTGCATAACGCTCTCAAATGTCAATCCTATCGGTGACTACATATTTGTTTCTTCCTAATATATTCAACCTCAAAACTGTTGAAAATGTCTAATACTATCACTCACCCTGTACTTTGCCTGTTTTCCTAATGTCTCTATTGATATCGGCTTTCCTACATATTTTCCCCAGTTCATCATTGTGACTGACCCTTCACATGTGCTGACATTGATATTCACTCTCTAACCAAAACCCAATTGCTAAAGAACTTTTGGTACAAATACTAAATTCACCCTTGTTCCAAAATCTACTGACTATCTTCCTGATCCTATTGATTATCCCTGTTTGAGTGGATGTTCTCCTCTACATTCAATCATCCAAGGTACAAGTCCTATGGCATTGTATATCGACTTATCTGAGACATGTGTGCAGAACGTAATTTAAAGCTATGTATCGCAATCAATTGCCCAATGCACTTCTGAGCTTCAAATCTCACCTAGATTTCTGTTTACATACTTATATTTCACCTCTGTATTCCTATAAATATTGCAGGTTCCCAATACCATTATTCATCCCACAGAATGATTCCTAAACCAAATCGATCCTGTTATTATCCCTAACCATACACTCTTGCCTCAATCTAACATTACAAAAGAGCAGGGACAGAGTTCATCTTACAATACAGGAATGTAGGGGATCTTACACCTGCTGAGAACCTCAAATTTCTATGCAGAAATGATCCCTGGAGAAGATGTAGGCAGCTATGAAGGACCTGAGAGAGCAAAAGCCATCTTCCATGGCAAACACCTTGTGATAACGAAGGGATGTGTATGAATCAGCCTCTCTTTTCTTAATGTAGAGAAGATGGACCAAACCAGACCTGCGTGGAGAGGTGTTCCCGGGTGGCCATTGTTGATATACCATTCAAACTTGTCAAAGTGTCACAGGAAGTAGGGGCAGCCTCCATCTCATGAGACCCATGAAAGCAACTGTTAGGACAAAGTGGTTGCCAAGGCAGTGATCTCATTCAGTTCCTGAAGGAGGTGACCTACCTAACTTCGTTGGTGATGTAACTCTCTGAAATTGGGATCCAAGAAGCCAGGCACCCAGAGCCAGTCCCAGTCCCAGTCCCAGTGGTCGAACTTGTTTGGATTTACCAAGGACAGAGTCAGTCTTTCTTGGTACCTAATGATATGAGGATGGCCAAATGCCAGTAGAGCTCAGAAAAGGGGCCTTTCCCTAGATAGCAGGTATTGGCTCAATGCTGCCTGCTGACAACTTCGTAGAGTGGGCCAAGAAGAACAGATCTGAGACAGGCCAGGCCATTTTGGGGCAACATAGTATGGCCCACCAGTCAGAGGACACTCCAGATAGTCACAGACCTACTTGGGGGAAGGAGGTGCTTTTGTGGATGTGGATGTGAGTTTGTGGTTTTGTCTCATGTTATGAAAATAGGTAGGAATGGTGGTTTGTATGGTTTGGAGTTGACTGTTTCTAGGAAGTCGTTTGGCAAGGCGAGTGTTTCTATGTCTGTGTATCCACTGTGTTCGTGGTTGTAGTCTTTAGAAAAGAGAATGCATCAATGGAGGTTTCCTGTCTAGTTGGAAGCTTCCCAGCATTCATCCTGCCCACTTTATAAATGGACTGTGGCTTGCCTTATGGATGGGCAACACCTACTATCTTCCTAAGGTCCTCTACACATCTTGATTTCTGGCCTCTCTCCAGAATAGGCTCATGGTTTTGTGGCCAAGATATGTACCACCTCCAAAATCTGTTACATGGCCATGTAATGGATAGCTGAAGGGAATGGGAACATCTCAGAAAACTCAGATATCAGTGTAACCAGTAAAGTCTCAGTTTAAAAACCTTGCTTTGGCCCATTTGCTTACCTATGGTTATGTTGCCCTGAATGTCAGGAAGGTATTTGCCTCAGGCCACCCCTTTCTGAAGCCTGAAGAAAACATTTTTCAAATGGAAATGAATGGGCATCACCTGTGGATCTTTGCTTAATTGCTTTGGAAAGAGATGTGTCTGAATCAGCCTCTTGGCCCTGTGTGAGGTTGGGGCTTTGATTCTCAGAAGGTGATAGATCTTAAGAAAGATGCCATGTGTGCTTGGGTGTTCTATTGCCTCCAACTCACATAAAGGATTTATACCCGACAATCAGTAGGATTAAATTGGAGAATCAGAACAGTATTAACGGCAGGCCTATTTGATCACTCCTGGTTCACAGGAAGGGTGTCTCGGTCACCCTGACTTTAGGCAAATGAGGGGCAAGAGAGTTTATTTTGGAAACTGTCTTGGGCTTCGCCCCTCATGGAAAATTCCATTCAGAGGTTACGATGAGTGTCTATATGGAAGATGATGAGGGCCATGTGGCAGTGTTTTGGTTTTAATTGTGGTCATTTGTGTGCTGGTTGGAAGAGATGACTGGGTACACCTGGACCTGAACTCTGGTGTGATTCCCCTTAGAGACTGAGTTCTGGAACTGACTTCAGGGAAGTATTGCCATTAATTTTGGTGGGATTTTAGGAGGCCACACATGAGAGTCGCCCTTGGAAACTGAGATCTAGTCTCAGGGTGTCTTTCCACAGTGCACTGGGAATCTCCACCAGGATATAAGACGATTTTATTCTGAAAGACTTGGCAACCATAGTAAAGAGTCAAAACACATATTGAACTCACATTGAGTAGACATCAATGGGTCAGGCTTCATGTGACATTTTGGCCACTCGTTGGGAAGCGTTGCCTTTTAGAGTTCTCCAGAGCTTTCATCCTCACCATTTAATGGTTCCTGAATGAATTGAAAAACCAGTGCATCCAACTTGATACTTGAAAAATGGCTAGATAAATACCATGAAATTTTTGAAATTCCCATGACCAGGTGGCACTGGAGAACCTTTGGATGTCCTGTTGCTGATCATGAGTGTACCAGACAGTGCCTTGAATCACTGGGTTTCATGAAAATGGTGTAGAACAGAGATGCCAGTAAGTTGGAATTTGCTGAGTAGTGGGCCTAGAACAGTGGTGGGCAGGTGTGTGATTAAACATCTGTGTTGGTGTCATGTGGATTGGCCATTGGCTTCCAAATGGCTTTTGACTGACATGGTGCAGCCAGCAGACCCTTGCATGTAAAGGCATCTTGTTATATGGAGAGGTTTCAGGGCAATGTTCAGAATCAAGTTGCTAGGGACAAGGGGGAAGTCTATGTTGGATATAAGACTGGTTGGTGCATTCTCCTGGCAGACCCTGACCCACCACACATGACAGAACTCCCTCCAGCACTGTGTCCCAGTTGAACTACTTGTATTTCGTGAAGCAAACACCAAACTCCCATTGCAGCAGCTAGAAAGACCATGAAAAATGGAGGATGACCACATGGCTTCAGAGTCCACACAGGAAGACACTTAGCCCCCATTGGCCACAGTTTACATACAAAGAGAGAATTCTGCACTACTGCCTCATGTTCATTAAAGAATAAGAAAACATGTGCTCCAGGTTACATAGATGCAGACCCAGCTTTGATGGTCTCACTGCAAAGGAAGCTAAAGCTCCTGACTACAACATATATATCCAGTGCCCAAACTCAGAGGCAGTTTCTCATAAGTCTTCCGGTCAGCAGAGCACCATGTTTGTGAAGTGTTTACCCTGTCCCTTACTTTTGGAAACTCTTCTACCACCCCCAAAGTTGTGAACTCCTGAGCATATTCCATTCCAGATAAGTATTTATAGATTTTCTAACTCTTCTCCTCTAATTGTGTCTAACTTGGGGCGAAGGTAATGTCAAGGCATTGTTCTTGATGAGAGTGGGATGATTATTTTAGCACATATTTGCATAAACATTGGATTGATTTTCCTAATTTTCATTCGAAATACTGAATCACTCCCACTAACCCATACCCTACTAGACTCTATATTCTGACTCCTAATCCTAATATAATGGAGAAAAATAACCCAAAATGAATAGACATACAAGCATTTCAGAGGAGGCATGGTGTATAATTGGACTTGCCTTTTGCATTATGTAGAATTGGAGTTATAAATCTAGTCAATTTTTTGTTGAAATAGTTCTCCATGTGTTTTTTTTAACTTTTGTTGTTTGTTGTTCAAAACATTATATAGTTCTTGATATATCATATTTCACACTTTGATTCAAGTGAGTTATGAACTCCCATTTTTATCCAGTATATAGTTTGCAAAATCATATCAGTTACGCATCCATTGATTTACATATTGCCATACTAGTGTCTGTTGTATTTTGCTGCCTTTCCTATCCTCTACTATCCCCCCTCCCCTCCCCTCCCCTCCCATCTTCTCTCTCTACCCCCTATACTGTAATTTATTTTTCCCCCTTGTATTTTTCCCTTTCCCCTCACTTCCTCTTGTCCGTAATTTTGTATAACCCTGAGGGTTTTCTTCCATTTCCATGTAATTTCCCTTCTCTCTCCCTTTCCCTCCTACCTCTCATCCCAGTTTAATGTTAATCTTCTTCTCATGCTCTTTATCCCTACTCTGTTCTTAGTTACTCTCCTTATATCAAAGAAGACATTTGGCATTTGATTTTTAGGGATTGGCTTCCTTCACTTAGCATAATCTGCTCTAATGCCATTCATTTCCCTGCAAATTCTATGATTTTGTCATTTTTTAATGCTGAGTTAAACTCCATTGTGGCCTCTGGCGTGCGTCCAGGTTTCCGTTCCTGTCTTCCTGTTTGTTAATTTCTGGCCTATTTATTGTTGTGACCAGGACCTTAGTCAATGCCTTAGTCTGTCTTTTGCATCTCTCATCTTCCCTTTGCTCCCTTTCTTTCTCTTTGTTTCTCTCATATAGTATACTTTCTCGGCTTCTCTGACTAAATCTCCCAAAGTCATATCTTGTGATCCCTCTAAGAGTTGTAACTTTCTTTTAATATCCAGGGCAGCTTGCCCAATGAAGGCCATCATGACAGATGCCTTTTGATCCTCTGCCTGAGGATCAATAGGGGCTCGAGCCTTTGACTGAGGGGGAAACCTGTCCTCAGGGAAGACTTAAAAAAGCGGAGCTTGCGATTGCCTCAGCAGACACCACCGAAAGACAGATCCAGGAGGAGAGTGGGGATGACACATGGTGAGTGACCCACCATGGGACAAGCAGTTTCGTCACATGATTTGTTTTTGTCAGGCCTCAAGGAGGCCCTCAAGACATAGGGGGCACATGTTAAGAAAAAGGACTTAAAATTATTCTTTTCATACATAGGAGAATTGTGTCCATGGTTTCCCCCTGAAGGGTCCATTGATGGTAGAAAATGGCTTAAAGTAGGAGACTGTTTAAACCATTTTTTTTGTTGTTGTTGAAGAAAAAGTCCTAGAACAAAGGTATATTAGACCTTTTGTAGACATTAATATTTTATTAGATTTTTAAACACCTAGAAAAATTTGTAAGTTTAAATTTAAAGACATTTATATTTATCTGTTTATCCAATTTAAATCGAACCATTTAAATCACGTGAATTAAAGATCTTTGGATCCACTTTGAAATAGTAAGCTTGCCTTAATTTGATTTTAATTGGAGTCAGAGGTCTTTTCTTGCATCCTGGTGTAATATTTTGTAGTTTCCCATCGAGATGACCCTGCCCCAATAGATCACAAGACCAGACTACTGGAAATTCTGAAGCTGGCCTTCCCTCCAGGGCTCTGGCATGAAGAGGCAATTTCCAAGGCCTTGGTGTGAGATTTTGGTCCAGGGAGCACTGCAGTGAACCACCGCCCTAAAACTATTAGCAAGCACATGGTGGAGGAGGCCTCCATAGGTAAGTGGCGCCTATATAACATCTGATATCCGGTTAAGGGAGATCTCTTCTGATGACAGAGTGGTGTCCTGGGGAGACACACATATACTCCTGTCTGGTACAGTAACGAGAATCATTCTGTCCTCTGTTATATTCTGTAGGGAATTCCTCTGAAATCTTAGAGAGGTGCCAATGGGCACGCAGGAGCTCCTATCCCAGAGCTTTAGCAAGACGTTGCATAGTTCCTCTGTTTTTCTGTTTCTGCGCTGGTTTTCTGTTTTTTTGTGTGTTTTGTTCTGTGTTTCATATGTTTTTTTTTTTTTTTTTGGTTTGTTTTAGTGTGTTTTGTTGTGTGATTTCTGTGGTAAAACTTAACTGAAAATGGGTAATAAAGCAAGTAAACTGACACCCATTTGGACTGTGTTTTAAAGAACTGTGATGAACTTTAATACCCTTTGTTAAGCAGGATGAGAGAAACCCCTAGCTGGCTGCCTGGAGCACACCCACTGCAGAGGGCAATGCCTGCTGGGGACCTAAGAACTGAGTATCTCCCAGGTTAACACGTGAAACTCCTTAAAACCCCTTGTCCCTTCAGATCGATAGAATCACAACCATTGGGCAGAGACCCCTGTTTTTCTCCTTTGTTAGCAAAGCAGTAAATCTCCCTTTTTCTTTTTCTCAAACCCTGTCCTCATTATTAAATTGGTATTAATTGGCTGCAAAATCAGGAACCAAACTTTAAGTTACAATTTTTGGTACCCCCCACACCCCGGAACTCTTTGAGAGCTGACTACTGAAATGTTAGGAGACGGAGCGTGCTTGGGGTGGAACCGAACAAGAGGAGCTAATCCTGTAAGTGAAAGGAGGGACTGAGGGACTTCCAGCAGCTGCCCAAGCCCTGTTGCTTCAGAGAATTACCTACTTCCTTCCCTGCACTGTAAGGATTTTGCCATCTCTGTTTTCTTAAAAAAGAGAAAAAGAAAAAGGGGACACTAAATACAGTAAAGTCACCATGGAGACCCTTGATTTTACATTTCAGGTTGTCCCTCTGTGAAAACATCTGGTTCCCTTGTGGGAAAATCTATGGTGCCACTGGTGTAGGAGATTTTTCTCTTATCTGCTCTGGTTTAAAGGCTTCTGTCTGTAAGCCATAGTCTGGAGCTCCTTTCAGTCTGTCTTGTGTCTTTGTTTCTGGCCCTTTAAGACATGTGCAATAATGTGTTGATATTATAAATCATTTCTTGGGAATGATCTTAGCTGAATGTGTATCTAAATGATGATGTTTTATTGTAACAATCTGGCATCTGAATGGGTTTTTGAAGCATTGCACAATCTTGCAGTTAAAAGTCGGGTTTAGGAAATTGTTTAGTTTATGATTTCAGATAATTCATGCCAGAGAACTTAAATACTTAGGATGGAAAACTAGAGAACTCTACTTCCAAGTTGGCAAGTAACTTCCCAATCATTCAGGCTTTTTTTTCACCAATTTTTAATTGGGTAGCCTGGGAAAATGTCACTGTGTCTACCAGTGCATTAATTTGGACAAGGATAGTAAATCATAGTATGGTATCTGTTGACAAAACAAGATATAAAGATGTAAAATTTTGTAAACTGTGTCTTAAACTTGTATCATAAAATTTTGTGAATTTTGTCTTAAAATTGTATTATAATTTTCAACATCTGAACCTGAAAATTATGGTTGAAATGCCTTAGGCCTGAGGTGTCTGCTCAGAATAGCAGCTTTTTCCTGCTCCTTCCAGACCTCAGCCAGGACTTATGTTGAATGGCAAATGAAAGAGGCCTGCAAGCTCAGTAGGAGAGTGATCTGAGGCCTAAAAAAAATTAAATTGTATGGTATTTACTAATTAATGGCCAGTCAATTTTTCTAGGACTCTTATTTTTTCCTTAGATTCTTTATTTTTTTTTTTGAGCTCATGATTTTGATCCTAAAGACCTAGGATGATGTTTTTCTGACCAGTTCTATCTTTGACTAACTGTGTAGTTTTTGAAACATTGCAATGGATATTTCACCTGGAAAAGCTACAAGGCCTTTACTATTATTATGTGTGCACAATTTTGGTATGTGTTGTATGTCTATATATTCATTTGTCCGTATATCATATATATGATACACAAATTAACATTTATAAAGAGCACTCATTAAAACAAAAACGCTCATAAAAACAAATTTTAAAAAGTGGATCCAAAGATCTTTAATTCAAGTGATTTAAATAGTTGAATTTAAATTGGATAAAGAGATAAAAATAAATGTCTTTAAATTTAAGCTTACAAGTTTTTCTAGGTGTTCAAAAATCTAATAAAATATTAATGTCTACAAATGTTCTAATATGCCTTGGTTCTAAGACTTTTCCTTCAACAAAAAAATGGTTTACACTGTTCAATATATTTGTCTAATATATTGATAAATAAGTAAAGTAAATTTGATATGGGATTACTCATTCATGAGTACTTTTGTTAGATATCTGATTGATTTACTAAGGTCTGTATAAGTTTGTACTAATGTCTGTATAAGATTGTAATAATCAGTCATGTGTTAAAGAGACAAAAATTTCTTAAAACATAAGTTTACCCATAACATTGTGTTTATTAAGTTTTATTTTTTCTAGAGCAAGCAACCATAAAAATTAAACAACTGATTAAATAAGAACTGTTATTTTAGAGCACTGTACTGCCATTTATTTAAAAGCTAAACTTGGTTAATGTAGAAACTTCAATGTAATTGTGATGCTATTAATGTGCTCATATCTTTCAGGTATACGAATCTGTAAGGTAGAAACTTTAAAAGAGCATTATTTCAAGCTGGTGTTCTGAAGTTGTATGGTAAAAAAATATATTGGGCATTCATTTACTTCTTATCAATAAGATATGTAAAGTTGTATGTTACTTTTTACATTGGGGAACAATTTAAATGTATTTTTATGTTAATGAGAGTCTAATCTATATAAAGGTTAAAAACTTTCAGCCTTTCTTAAATTCATGTTTTAAATGTGATATCATATGGTGTTAACTAATGTTCATGTGACCTCAAATAATATATGTAATCTTTGTAAAATGATATTTAAAAAAACAAAGATCATCTTTAGAAGTAAAACACTTAAGTTTTATAAAGAGCCCTGCCTTACCTGAGATAAGGCTCTGTGTCCCATCTTACTATATGTGAGAATGACTACGAAAGCAGTAGGTCAGATATTATTTCATTTAAAGTTATGTTCAAAAGTTGTTTTTTTTTCTGTCAAGATTTCTAGGATCTCAAACAGGGGATATAATGTATAACTCAGCTTAAAACTTCAGGGTAGCTATTACACGAACTAAGTATTTTTACTCTTGTTAAAAAATTTTATTTTGTAATTTCCTTATAAGTGATCTAAAGATTCCTTGTTAGTGTTTTACAGAAGTGTTGCTTTAAGAACACAACATGGGTTAATTTAAGATAATAAGTCATCACCTACAAGACAGACAGAATAATACAGATCCCAGTTAATAAAAAAGATAAATAATTATAAAGTTATAGACATTAAAGCCCAGTACTCTTAATATAAGGCTGTTAAAATTTATTTGCTGGATGATTAAGATTAGGATTTATATTAAAGTTACATGAAAAGGGACAAGAAAACCAATATTTGGCTCTTGCCCTCTGAGTCAGTCTGAATCCAGGGAACAAGGGACTTCTCAAAGACCTTTGCAACTCTGGGCCTCATATCTTCCCAATTAGGGAGATTAATGAGACCCCTGGAGAACAGAAAGCCAATCAGTGCATTTGCTAAGAAGAGGAGAGTCATCAGAGAAGGGAGACATCCCTGATGCTTCCAAGGGTAGCCACATGGTCAAGCAAGACCTGGACCCACCTAGCGCAAATGGCACTAGCAGAACTGAGAAGCTGCTCTCAAGTTTCCCCAGGAATGACTCCCATAAAAGCTCAGCTGACTGTTAACAATAGATAGAAACAAAAGTCAGTTTGACTGTTTCATGATAAACACTTAGGAAAGACAGTTAAAACCAAAATACAGCCATTCCTGGGCATTTTAAATAATAATATTAATAATAATAATAATAATTTTTTATACACATTATGTTAGCCTCCCAAAATAAGTAAGACTGGAGGCTACAAAGAAGGATTCCCAGAAAGGAATGCCTGATAACTATAAAAAGAGACTATCAAGAGGAGCTGCCAGAGGCAGAAATTTTTAGTTTAAGGCCTACAGATATTCCTACCCTACAGGTAGGGTTGGTGTTTGCTAGTACGATTATCCAGCCCTGAGTAACAGAATTAAAGGTTTCTCTATTACACACAGAGGTCATACTAGTAAAATGATTTTGCAAGATCAGATGATATTAAATCATTAAACTGTATCTTATGGAGAGGGATAACTGTAACACTAAATGTTAAATATTAAGTTGACAGTCCTGATAACTGGGAATATTAAAGCCTGCTGAGGGAACTTCTATACAGTGACATGTTCCAGCTGCTGCAACATTTTTTCAGTACTCATGGTTCTTGTTTCTCACACAGAAGAACCCATCCCCAGATGAATTTACAACCTGTTCTTCCCCAACCAGACTTCAAAACGAACTGATTTCTAAAAGGCAACTCATGTTCCTCAACTGACTTCTAAAAAGCAACTCATGTCCCTTATACTGTGCCCACTCACGTCACTCTCTCTCAGCTCAGAAGAAGCCAAAATGAGTGACGCCTCTCGTCTTACAACTATGGAGCCAAAAATAAATAGAATATCAATATAAGTAATTAATTAAGTCAGGTAAAACCAGGAATCCAATTTTGGGTGAGTTCTAAAAATTTGGAGACTGTTACCTGAGGGATTAAAATTCCCTCATTGCTCTTTCCCTACCCTATCAAAAATTTGGAAGGGACACATTAAAAAAGGGGGAATGATTTGCATTTCTCTGACTGCTAGAGATGGTGAGCATTTTTTCATATACTTGTTGATTGATTGTATGTCCTCCTCTGAGAAATTTCTGTTCAGGTCCTTGGCCCATTTGTTGATTGGGTTATTCGTTATCTCATTGTCTAATTTTTTTAGTTCTTTGTATATTCTGAATATTAGCGCTCTGTCTGAAGTGTGAGGAGTAAAGATTTGTTCCCAGGATGTAGGCTCCCTATTTACCTCTCTTATTGTTTCTTTTGCTGAGAAAAAACTTTTTAGTTTGAGTAAGTCCCTTTTGTTGATTCTAGTTATTAACTGTTGTGCTATGGGTGTCCTATTGAGGAATTTGGAGCCCGACCCCACAGTATGTAGATCATAGCCAACTTTTTCTTCTATCAAATGCCATGTCTCTGATTTGATATCAAGTTCCTTGATCCACTTTGAGTTAACTTTTGTGCATGGCGAGAGTAAGGGATTCAGTTTCATTTTGTTGCAAATCTCACTCCAGTAAGATTGGCAGCCATTAGGAAGTCAAACAGCAACAAGTGCTGGCGAGGATGTGGGGAAAAGGGTACTCTTGTACATTGCTGGTGGGACTGAAAATTGGTGCTGCCAATTTGGAAAGCAGTATGGAGATTTCTTGGAAAGCTCGGAATGGAACCACCATTTGATCCAGCTATTCCCCTACTCGGTCTATTCCCTAAAGACCTAAAAAGAGCACACAATAGGGACACTGCTACATCCATGTTCATAGCAGCACAATTCACAATAGCAAGACTGTGGAACCAACCTAGATGCCCTTCAATAGACGAATGGATAAAAAAAATGTGGCATTTATACACAATGGAGTATTACTCTGTATTAAGAAATGACAAAATCATAGAATTTGGAGGGAAATGGATGGCATTAGAGCAGATTATGCTAAGTGAAGCTAGCCAATCCCTTAAAAACAAATGCCAAATGTCTTCTTTGATATAAGGAGAGTAACTAAGAACAGAGTAGGGACGAAGAGCATGAGAAGAAGATTAACTTTAAACAGGGATGAGAGGTGAAAGGGAAAGGGAGAGAGAAGGGAAATTGCATGTAAATGGAAGGAGACCCTCAGGGGTATACAAAATTACATAAAAGAGGAAGTGAGGGGAAAGGAGAAAAATTTAAGGGGGAGAAATGAACTACAGTAGAGGGGGTAGAGAGAGAAGAGGGGAGGGGAGGGGGGAGGGGGGATAGTAGAGGATAGGAAAGGCAGCAGAATACAACAGACACGATAATGGCAATATGTAAATCAATGGTTCTGCAACTGATGTGATTTTGCAATCTGTATATGGGGTAAAAATGGGAGCTCATATCCCACTTGAATCAAAGTGTGAAATATGATATATCAAGAACTATGTAATGTTTTGAACAACCTACAATAAAAATTAATTTAAAAAATATTAAAAAGCAAAAAAAAATGGGGGGGGGAATGATAAACCCAACCTGATCATTTATTAAAATTGGGAGCCATCTTGCCACAAAGTCATGAAAAGATAATTTTGCTTTCCTATAAATTACTGCAAATTCTGAATCTGCTTGAAATGCCTGTCCGTGCCTTGAACTCACCCATGCCTGGCTCTCTGACCAGATAGCAGCCCTCTCTGAAAATTTAGTGACACCTCATAAATATTGGCCTTCTCTGGCCAGACAACGACTCTCGTGAGTCTCTAATGGTCCTCATAAATTCTGATGATGGGGCCAGCAAAAAAAAAAATTGTAAACTAGCAATAGCGTGATGCTTCTCCGAGTTCTGTTATCTGTAACCCCCCTTTTGTGTAACTTACTGGACTATAAAGCTGGGCTGTAGGAAAGGTGGGGTTGCTGTCTTGTTTCTGCCATTTTGAGAGGGATAGGCAGCTCAGCCAGTGGAAAAATAATAAGCTTGCTTTAATTTGATTTTAATTGGAGTCAGTGGTCTTTTCTCCTGTCCTGGTCAAACAGGTAAACACTCCACAAACATGGAGCTCTGCCGGCCTAAAACTTATTGAGAAACTCTCCCTGACCTTGGGCACTTGAAATATATGTTGTTGTCAGGAGCTTTAGCTTCTTTGTAGTGAGACCATCAGAGCTGGGTCTGCATCTATGTGACCTGGAGGACATGGTTTCTTATTTTCCAATGAACATGAGGCAGGAGTGCAGAATTCTCTCTTTGTAGGGAAACTGTTGTCACTGAAGGCTAAGTGTCTCCCCATGTGGTATGTGAAGCCATTTGCGCATCTTCCACATTTCATGGTGTTTCTTGCTGCTGCACTGGGGGTTTAGTATTTGCTTCATGAAATACAAGGAGATCAACAGGGACTCAGTGCTGGAGGGATTTCTCACACGTGTGGTGGGTCAGGGTCTCCAGGAGAATCCACCAATGAGGCTTATATCCCACATAGCTTGCCCCCTCAACCATTGCAACCTGATTCTGAACACGGCCCTGAAACCTCTAAATATAACAAGATGCCTTTATATGAAGAGATCAGACATATAGGGATTACTGGCTGCACCATGTCTGCCACAAGACATTTGGAAGTCAATGGCAGATCCAAATGGCCCCACCAGAGATATTTTATGACACAACTGCACACCACAGCTCTGGGTCACTACTCAGCAGGCGCCGACATACAGGATTCTTTCTTCTACACCATTTTCATGAAACCCAGTCAATCAAGGCACTCTCTGGTACACTCATGATCAGCAACTGGACATCCAAATGTTCTTCAGTGCCACTTGGTCATAAGAATTTCAAAAATTTCATGGTATTTATCTAGCCATTTTTCAAGGATGAAGTTGGATGCACTGTGAGTTTCAATTCTTTCAGGAACCATTAAATGGTGAGGAATTTCATTTCAATTAAAGCTCTGGAGGACTCTCACAGGCAAGGCTTCCCATGGAGTGGCCAAAAGGTCACATGAAGCCAGGCCCATTGAGGTCTACAATGCTAGGTCCATGTGTGTTTTGAATCTCAACTATGGTTGCCAAGTCTTTCAGAATAAAATCATGTGATATCATAGCTGAGATTCCCAGTGTTCTGTGGAGAGCCACCTGGGCCTATATCTCAGTTTCCAATGGGGACTCTCATGCGTGGCCTCCTGAAATCCCAACACAATTCATGGCAATTCTTCTCTGAGGTCAGGTCCAGAACGCAGTCTCTAAGGGGAATCACACCAAAGTTCAAGCCATGGTGGACACAGTTATGTCTTCCAACTGCCACACAAATGACCACAATTAAAACCAAAACACTTTCACATAGCCCTCGTCTTCTTCCATGTAGACACTCATCAAATCCTCTGGCTGGACGTTTCCAAAAGGGGTGAAGTCCAAGACCCTGTCCAAAATATGCTCCCTCGCCCCTATGTTGCCTAAGGTCAGTGTGGCCTAAACACCTTTCCTGTGAACCAGGAGTGATCAAATAGGCCTGACCTTATTACTGCTCCACTTCTCCAATTTGAGGCCTACTGACTGCCAGGTATAAATTCTTTATATGAATGGGAGTCATGAAAAAACCCAAGCATCTATGGTCTAGCCTTTGCAGGCCAGGATGGAGGTCAGGAACCTTACAGAAGATGGCGAGAGACTTCATACACAATGACTGCTATTTTGACCATTTTGTATTTGTAGCACACATGGAATCTTACCTTAGATCCATCAGGTGTTAAGAATCTAAGCAGCAGCCTCACACAGGTTCACAAGGCTGATTCAGACACATCCCTTTTGGAAGCAATTAAGCAAAGAGCCACAGGTGATGCCCATTCATTTCCATTTGAAAACTGTTTTCTTAAGGCTTCACAAAGGGGTGGCCTGAGGCAAAGACCTTCCTGACATTCAGGGCAATGAAGCAATAGGTAAGCAAATGGCCCAAAGCAAGGATTCTCCACTGAGACTTTACTGGTCACATTGATATCTGAGTTTTCTGAGATCCTCCCATTCCCTTCAGTTATCATGTACATGGCCATGTCACAGTGCTTGGAGGTGGTACATATCTTGGACACAAAACCATGAGCCAATTCTTGAGAGTGGCCAGAATTCAGGAAGAAAACAGAAACGTAGTAAGATAGTAGGTGTTGCCCATCCATAAGGCAAGTCACAGTCCATGCGTTAATTGGGCAGGATGAATGCTAGGAAGCTTTCTACAAGACAGGAAACATCCATTGATGCATTTTCTTTTCTAATGTCTACAACCACGGACACAGTGGGAGAAACAGACATAGAAACACTCGCCTTGTCAAACAATTTACTAGAAAAAGTCCATTCCAATCCAAACAAACCACCTTTCCTACCTATTCTCAGAACATGAGACAAAACCACACACTCACACCCACACCCACAAAGGCACCTCCTTCCCCCAAGTAGGTTTGTAACTATCCAGAGTGTCCTTTGACTGGTGGGTCATACTATGTTCCCCTGATATGGCCTATCCATTCTCAGATCTGGTCTCCTTGGCCAACTCTGTGACGTTGTCAGGAGCATGTGGAGAGCCACTACCTACTTTCTCAGGAAAGGTCCCTGGCATGTGGCCATCCTCACATCAGTAGGTACCAAGAAAGACTGATTCTGTCCTTAGTAACACCAAACAAGTGAGCCCACTGGGACTGGGACTTGGATTGGCTCTCAGTGCCTGGCTTCCTGGATCCCAAGTTTAAAGTGTTCCATCACCAAGGAAGTGAGGTAGGTTACTTCCTTCAGGAATTTAATGAGGTCACTGCCTTGGCAAACACATTGTCCTAACAGTTTCTTCCAATGGTTCCATGAGATGGAGGCTGCCCCTACTTCCTGTGACATTTTCACAAGTTAGAATGATATATAAATCAAAGGCACCAAGAAACAGCGCTCCACAAAGGCCTGGTTTGGTCCGTCTCCTGTACATTAAGAGAGAGGCTGATTCAGCCACATCCCTTCATCCTGACCAGGTTTTTTGGCAATGGAAGATGACTTTTGCTCTCTCAGGTCCTTCATAGCTGCCTACATCTTCTTCAGGGATCATTTCTGCATGGACCTTTGAGGTTCTCAGCAAGTGGAAGATCCCCTACATCCCTATATTTTAAGGCCAACTCTGTCCCTGCTCTTCTCTAAAGTTAGATTGAGAGATCACTGTGCGGTTACGGTTAATAACAGTTTCGATTTGGGTTAGGAATCATTCTGCAGGATGAATAATGGTATTGGGAATCTGTGATATTTATAAGAATATAGACGTGAGTTAAAATTATGGAAACAGAAATCTAGGTAAGATTTGCATCCCAGAAGGGCATTGAGACCTTCATTGGGATACTTAGCAATGTTATACTTTCTGCACAAATGTCTCAGATAAATCCATACACAATGGCATAGGACGTTGTACCTTGGATGATTGAATGTCGAAGAGAACCTCCAGTCAAAAAGGGATAGTCGGTGGAATTAGGAAGATAGTCAGTAGGTTTAGAAAGAAGGGTGAGAATAAGATTTGGAAAAAAGTTCTTTACCAATAGGGTTTCGGTTAGAGAGTGAATATTAATGTCAGCCCATGTTAAGTGTCAGTCACAATAATGAATTTGGGAAAATATGTAGGAAAGGAGGTATCAATAGAGACCTTAGGAAATCAGGCAAATTATTAAGTGAGTCATAGGATTAGGCATTTTCAACAGGGTTGAGGTTGAATATATAACCTTAGGAAGAAAGAAATATGTAGTCACCAATAGAATTGACATTTGAGAGCATTAGGCAACCTGGACATGAATGTTTTTAGTAATTCATGCTCACTTTCCATTTAGGCTTTGTTGAAAATAAATAAAATAGGTACTTGTCTCTTCCTGTTTTTCTGTATGCTTAAGAAAACACTCTTGAAATCTTGAAAACTTTTTGCTAATCTTGTTCCCAGAATGTGCTGTCCCCAACTGCCAAACTTCAGAATGTACACCCTCACCCGTTTACATGCAAACCGCCCACTTGCCCTGACCCATCAATAAACTTCCCTCCCTGCCCTCTTCAAGAAAAGTATATAAGCTCTGCTTAAGCTGTTCTCAGTGCTCTCTGCTCTATTCAAGTGAGGTCTGAGCCCCAGAATTTTGGGTGCTTTGCTGTTGCATGAGACAGTGTCTTGGTGGTCTCTTCCTCCAATGGTCGCCTGACCATTACATCTGAGGGCCCCAGCGAGTTCCAGCAGCGTTGGACGAAAGACCCCCAATAGGCTCATCTCAGGTTAAGTAAGGCGCCACTTTCTTGTTTCAGGTTTCAGGTTAGGGATGGGCAAAATGGCTATTGGTGATGAGCATGAGCTCTCTCTGACGGTGGCTGACAGAAGTGTCACAGAGCCACAGGCCACGTCTCTGGGGGACGCCCCAGAGAACTCGGGAAACCGAGTAACAATAGTCTCCTAAACTCAGTGATATTTTGTTTTGGATTCGGTATTGTCAGCCCATCAGGTTTTCCTGGCTACTCAGTCCTGTTCTCAGTATTGGACGTCCATTGCCTGTCTTTATTGTCTTGTCTTGTCTGTGTCGTGTGTCATTGCTTTCACTATTTGTGTATCTTTCATATGGGACAGAACACTTCAATGCCTCTGTCCCTGAACCTTGATCACTGGACCAAAGTCTGCTTAAAGGCTCAGAATCTTCTTTTTTTCAGTAAAACGTCAGATCTGGAAGACTCTATGTGTCTCAGAATGACCCACCTTTGGAGTCGGATGGCCCCCAGAACGATCTTTCTACTTCACACTAATTCAAAAACTCAGAGATATTGTCTTTCAGCCGGGGCCACATAGCCATCCAGATCAACAGCAATATATCTTTAGTTTGCAGGACCTCTGCAAATCTCCTCTTCCATGGTTGAAGCCTTTCCTTGTCCCTGTCCCCGCTCCTACTGGTTCTCCCACTTTTCTATCTCTCAAACCCTCTGCTCCCCCTCCTCCACCCTCTGTTGTCCCTGAGTCTCAAGACTCTACTGGACTCTCTTCCCCCTCCTTATGCCCTGCCCTTGTCCTCCAACCCCAAACACCCTCTAAGTGATTCCCCTGCTGCTGACTCAGACTCTCCACCATTGGAGGAATATAGGCCAGCCCAGCGCCCTCCAGGTGACTACCCCACGGCACACACAGCCCCTCCTTCCTTGGAGGTAGCTGGCCCGGCCAAAAGAACACAAAGTACTCGCTGGGGGGGTTAAACTTTGAAGTGGATACAGGGTAAGTATACTCAGCCCTTAAGGCCCCATTGGGCCATCTATCAAACAAAAAGGACTCTAGTTCAAGGGGCTAATGGGAGTAAATATGGGGCTTAGACAACTAAGAGGACCATGGACCTGGGGAAAGAAAAAATCCATCACTCGTTCCTAGTAATCCCAGAATGCCCGACCCCATTGATGGGCACACATCTGCTCAAAAAGCTCCAGGCCAGAATAACTTTTAACCCTGAAGGCCCCCAAGTGAAATTTCTAAATTTTTCAGTAAAAACTCCTATAGTCACGGCTTTTACTATGTCAGTAGAAGATGAACATCAACTTGTCAAACCCCCCAAGACTGATCAAACAGGCAAGCTACCCCGGAAATGGATAACAGATTACGCAGATGCCTAGGAAAAAAACTGCTGGGTTACACGTAGCCGTGAAACATCCTCCAATAACAGTGGAGTTAAAAACTTCAGCCCCCCCATCAATGTCAAAAAATATCCTCTGAGCAAAAAAGCTAAAGATGGGATAAGGCCCCATATTCAGAAATATCTGGCCTTAAGGGTCCTAAGGCCCTGTCATTTGAACTGGAACACTGCCCTGTTACCAGTATAAAAATCCAGGAACCGGGGACTATCGCACCGTTCAAGACCAAAGAGAGATCTACAACAGAGTGCAGGACATTCACCCCACAGTACATAATCTGTACAATCTGCTTAGCACTCTGAACCATGAGCGGAAATGGTATACTGTTCTGGACTTAAAAGATGCTTTCTTTTGCTTGCCTCTGCATAAAGATAGTCAGTTGCTATTTGATTTCGAGTGGGTAGACCCAGAAACCGGGACGTCTGGTCAACTAACATGGACTAGACTCCCACAGGGGTTCAAAAACTCCCCCACTCTCTTTGATGAAGCCCTCCACAGAGACCCCAACAACTTCAGAACTATGCACCCTGACGTCACCCTGCTTCAATATGTCGATGACCTGCAACTGGCAGCCAACACCAAGAAAAACTGTGAGTCTGGAACCCAATTATTATTATACGAGCTTGCTCAACTCTGGTATAGTGCTTCTGCCAAAAAAGCCCAAATTTGCCAGCAAGAAGTAATCTTCCTGGACTATTCCCTTAGGGGCAGTAAGCGATGGCTCACTGAGACCAGAAAACAATCCATTGAGCAGATACCACCCCCATCTAACAGCAGACAACTCAGAGAGTTTCTTGGGACTGCTGGCTTATGCAGCTTATGGATACCTGGGTTTGCGTCCTTATCTGCTCCTTTATACCCGCTGTTAAAGAGAGATGCCCAATTCTAATGGACCCCTGAGCACCAGCAAGCTTTTGATAACATCTAAGGACACTGACACTGAAACCCTCAACTTCACTGAGCCCAGCTTGCATTTTCAGAAAGCCCTAAACTAAGTTAAAAATGTACATCAACTCACTCACCTTGGTTCAAAGAAACTGCAGGCATTCCTGAAGGATCAAGAACAGAGTTTTCCACTAACCGACTCAGAGCGAAAGAAATAACTGAACGGGTAACAAAAGCCTGCCGGGTCTGTCAATTGGTTAATGCTTACCCTTCCAACTTTCCTGCAGGAAAGCACCTACAAGAAACCAGACCAGGACAATTCTTGGAAGTGGACATTACTGAAATTAAGCCAGGAAGTTATGGACTTAAATATCTCCTAGTCTTTGTAGATACATTTTCAGGATGAATTAATTGAAGCCTTCCCCCCCACACACACACACAAAAAAAAAAACAACAACAACAAAATAAATGGCACAAATGGTGGTCAAGAAGATCCTGAAAGATATTTTTCTAAGATACGGACTGGCTAAGGCAATAGGGTCTGATAATGGACTGGCGTTAATTGCCCTGATAAGTCAGGGATTAGCCAGGACCCTGGGGATTAATTGGAAATTACATTGTGCTTATAGACCCCAGAGCTCAGTACAGGTAAAAAAAAAATAATAGAACCATTAAAGAGAATTAACAAAATCAAGCTTAGAGATCGGCATAAAAGATCGATCTATTCTCCTGCTTTATGCACTGTTTCATGCAAGAAATACTCATACTCCTCTGTTTCCTTGTGTAACCTCACCCCCTATGAAATTCTCTATGGTCCCTCCTCCAGTAAGGGACCTAACCCAAACTCTAAGACCTAACGATCCCTTCCACACCCCCTTGCTTGACAGACTTAAAGCTCTTGAAAGAAATCAGCAATATCTGTGGAAACATCTGGCCACTGCCGACCAACCTGGGGACGAGGGGACTCCATATCGATACCAAGTAGGAGACTTCGTCTACATTAGACGACATCAGGTGTCATCCCTGGAACCCCACTGGAAAGGACCATATAAGGTGCTACATATAACACCTACAGTGGTAAATGTAGACGGAATCACTTCATGGATCCATGTCTCTCATCTCTGGCCTGCGCCCTGTCCAAAATCTGACTGGAAACTGGAAAAGACTGGTAACACTTTCAAAGTGCGTATTCGCCATGTGGATAAGGCTACAGACTCTCCCCTTGGCCAAGAGTAGTCCTAACCCTCATCAGCCTGTTCAGCAGTAATGGCTGATCACAAATCCTACTGTACAAGAAGTATGGTCTATCTTGCATACAGCCCCTTTAGGGACATGGTGGCCATCTCTCCACCCAGACATTTGTCAGCTGGCTATAGGTCTTTCCTATTGGGATATCCCTGATGAAGGGGATCCAACTAAAATTCCAATAAATCCTTTCCGTATCATAGGTAATAGAAACAAACATTATGGATGTAGGGACACGAGAGCCAGATGCAGGTTGGCTAGCCTAGATTACTATGTTTGCCCAGCGGACTATCAAAGCCACAAACAGACATGGCTGTGTGGGGGAAATGCCGACTTCTTCTGTAAGTCATGGGAATGTGAGCATACAGGGGTGCCTGGTGGAACCCAAACTCCTCATCAAATTCAATACACAGCATTGGCCATATTACCAATTACACAACCAATACCGATGGCCCCCAGAGGGGTCTCTAGATCCTAGAATTCTTCGTGACCTTTTTAACTTCGGCAAGTGCTCAAAGGGTGGAAGGAAATTCCCCTAAGTGGAGGCATTTTCCCTCCTTCGCTCACATCCTGAACTATGCTTATCCAATAGATCCTCACCCTCAGCTTTCTGCTCCAGACTCTCTGCTGCCACTCCCACCTCAGCAACCTGATTTCTTCCCTCCAATTACTAGATCAAAAACCCAAACCGCCGGTTCTCAGATTATTGCCCCCTTGCTGAGGTAGCAGGTACTGAGGTACCCATCCACCCACTCACTACTCTCTTCTCCTGTCAGTGCCCGCACCAGGTCCCACCAGGTCCTCTTACCAGCTAACCCAAAGCTCAAACCAGCTAAGGAGAGCCCTCAGACCCCTATCCAAGATGTAATGAAAATGGCCTTTAAAGTTGCTCTGTCATCACTGAAAACAGGTTACTAAGAATTTAAAGTCCCTCACAGGCTTTTTGGGATACAAACTCCCATCTTCCCCTCTGCTCTATCTGTTCTACTGCTCAAGTTTTGTTGCCTGGAAAATTCCAAACCCCTTTCCCATTATTCTTTTACATGTCTCCTTCCTCATGCTCAGACCCAAGGTGCTGCTCTCAGACCCGCCTTCCCTGTCTTCCCCGTCTATACCAGGCCCACAGAAAAGTCTTAAATGACCTTCTCCAGCAGTCTTCACCATGGCTGACTTTAGGACTTTCAGCCAAAGAGTCCCTATAAAAGAGTTCAATGTAGATAAACTTCCCCTTTTCGTGTTTCCCTGTTCTATTTGGCCACTGGCTGGAAAAATCAGCACTCCTAAGCTAGACTCCCCCTTACTAGTTTTTCACAAAACATGTGAACAAGGCCTCTGGCCTTGAGCTGGGGCTTCACAGACATGGTTACATTTCTAAGATAAATAAGTTACCAAATGAGCTCCATTGTTACAGCTGGCAGTGAGAAAAAAAAAAGAGAAGAAAAAAGCTCTCCCACTCCAGGTGTCCTTAAAATGTTAACTTGCCCAGAACAGATGAAAAAAACAATAGAAACGAAAACTTCTTTTTGTGAACTTATGCAGACTGTGAACTTCTGAGCCCCTTCCCTTACATGTTGGGTACAAAATTCGGAAACTACCTAAATTTGGAGATCAGGTGACTAATTGATTACAACAGAAGCAATGCCCTCTAAATCCGTTGCAACCAAATAGGTATGTTTCGCTGTCTTCGGTGCTATCTTAGGTGCCTTGAATTGTCCGTCCTTACAACAGTATAATTCTATATACTTAAACATTGTTTATGTTTTCATAAAATGGTCAACAGATGTGATTAATTATGTAATGTTCAGATGTTTCCCAGAGTGCTCTATCATGAGGCAGGTTAATTTAAATATCAAATACGGGGGCATACAACCCGGTTCCTCTGGGAACCTGTATCCCTCACTTTAGCCATCCTATTAGGAAAAGGAGCTGCTGCAGGTGTGGGCACAGGAATCACTGTCCTAGTCCATGTGACACAACAAATGACCCGATGAGAAGCAGCAATAGACCAAAATTTAAAGATATTAAAAACCTCCATCACAGTTTTATAGGAATCTTTAACCTCTCTCTCTGAAATTGTTTTACAGAACATGCGAGGGTTGGACCTCCTCTTCGTGAGAGAAGGGGGCTTTTGTGCTGCATTGAGGGAAAAAGTTGATTTTATGCCGACCATACTGGAGTTGTAAAAAAATCTATGAGTAAATTAAGAAGACACCTAGAAGAGCATCAACAAGAGAGAGATGCACAAAAAGGGTGGTTTGAGTCTTTGTTCACACAGTCCCCCTGGTTAACTACGCTTTTATCAGCCCTGGCCAGTCCATTAATAATCCTCATTTCATTGCTAATTGTAGGACCCTGTTTGCTCAACCATCTAGTTTCCTTTCTACAAGCTTAAATTGGATAAGTTAAACTTATGGTAATCAGACAACAATATACCTCACTAGAAGACATAAAATGTGAGACCCCGCAATGCTCATTTTTATGATTAAAATTAACCAGAATAAGAAGTGGGGAATGAAAGGTTAATAAAATATGTACTTTTAACTTCTTGTTTTTCTGTATGCTTAACAAAATACTGATGAAATCTTGAAAACTGTTTGCTAATCTTGTTCCCAGAATGTGCTGTCCCCAATTGCCAAACTGTTGAATGTACTCCCTCTCCCATTGGCATGCAAACCACTCACTCGACCTGACCCATCAATAAATTTCCCTCCCTGCTCTCACCACGTAAATTGCATAAGCTCTGCTTAAGCTGTTCTTAGGGCTCTCTTCTCTATTCAAGTGAGCTCTGAGCCCCAGCATGCTGGACCCCCAATAAACCCTTTGCTGTTGCATGAGACAGTCTCTTCGTGGTCTCTTTTCCGACGCTCGCCCGACTTTACATTGGTACAATCATAAGTGTGAACATTCCTATGTGTGTCCAGAATATTACTATAATAAATAATATATGTAGATCAGGTAATAGGAGTTTTTCTTCCACCATTTATGGGAGCAATATTTTGAAGATATATGAATTAGTATTTTGGGTAGAAATAGGTGTACCATTTGTCTATGAATATAGAGATAATGCATGAATAGACAATACTGTGAATTAATAATATTACTGGTTCCAACTTTAAATAATGGATTGAATTGATATCTGAAAATATACAGAAAACCTTATATTGATATACTACATTTAATCCTACCCATTATACATCTGAATGAAATATTAGGGTTATGGATTTTCATGAAGAGTGTTTGAGTTTTGCTTCAAAAGTGATTATGGAAATTGAAAATAATGTGTTTGGAAAGAAGTCTCATGAAAAGACCAGTCCAGAAACCTGGAGGTATGCATGTGTTCTGAAGCAGAAAGTGATTTAAAGTGAAACAAACGCCTATATATTTGCTAACTTGTGGATGATAAATATATACGATGATGTGCAGAAATTGAAGAAACAGTAATGTACCAGTGTTGAATAAAAATGAACGTTAAAATACACATCATGTCCCATAGGAATCTACTTGAATTGATGTTAAACTGCGTCCGTTAATGTAGAAATATTAGAATTTGTATGCACCATTCACTGAAGTTAGTTTTCAGTACTAGGAAACAAATATGTATTTCAGGTAGATGAGTATTTCTGAGAATAATCTTGTGAAAAGTTGATTATAAATCCACATACATGAACATGAATGAATTCAGGGAGTGTATAATAAGACTCATACATTTCATATTTTGAAAAATCTGGAGAGTATATATATATATATATATATATATATATATATATATATACAAACACACACACACTCACACAAACTGAGACTATAAAAATAGCAATATATATGCCAATTGAAATTCACCATGAAATATACATCATCCACAGATTCAAAAATATTCATGTTACTGAAGATAGATTTATGTATAATGTTGTTTAACTAGGAAGTTTACCCATACATTGAATTTTCAGTTCCAACAGCATTTAGGAGGAGTAATCTCTTCTCACATTTTGTATCTGCCAAGTCAGCCACCTCACAAGAATGTACGTGTGATACCAGGTAGGATTCTATATGTGCATATAAAAATACATGTGCTGAGTAGGCTACAGAGAGAGGGAGACAGGAATTCACATATTTGTTAACTTTAAAAACACATGGATAACTATTTCAACAGAAAATTGACTAGATTTATAACACATACCCTTTTTTATGCAAAAGGCAAGTCCAACTATACACCATGCCTCCTCTGAACTGCTTGGATTTCTATTCTGTTTGGGTTATTTTTCTCCATCATATTAGGAGTAGTAGTCAGAGTCCAGTAGGTTATGAGTTAGTGTCAGGGATCAGTATTTCAAATGGAAAATAGAATAATGAATCAAATGTGTATGCAAATATATGCTACACAAAAATCTTCCCACTCTCATCCAGAACAAATCCTTGACATTACCTTCGCCTGAAGTAAGTCACAATTAGAATAGAAGAGTTAGAAAATCTGTGAATACATATCTTGAGTGGAAAATGCTCAGAGTTCAGAACCTTGGAGGTGGTAGAGGAGTTTCCAAAAGTAAGGGACATGGTAAACACTCCTCTAACATGGAGGTCTGCTGGCGTAAAGACATCTTGAGAAACTGCCTCTGAGGTTGGGCACTTGAAACATACGTTATTTTCAGGAGCTTTAGCTTCCTTTGTAGTGAGACAATAAAATCTGGGTCTGCATCTATGTGACCTGGAGGATATGGTTTCTTATTTTCCAGTGAACATGAGGCAGCAGTGCTGAATTCACTCTTTGTAGGTAAACAGTGGCCACTGGGGTCTAATTGTCTCCCCATGTGGACTGTGGAGCCATTTGGTCATCCTCCACTTTTCGTGGTGTTTCCTGCTGTTGCACTGGGAGTTTGGTATTTGCTTCACAAAATACAAGAAGTTCAACAGGGACACAGTGCTGGAGGGAGTTCTGTCACATGTTGTGGGTCAGGGTCTGCAGGAGAATGCAACAACCAGGCTTCTTTCCCACATACTTTGCCCCCTTGTCCATAGCAACATGATTCTGAACATGGCCCTGAATCCTCTCCATATAAAAACATGCTTTTACATATTCGGGTCTCCTGGCTGCACCATGTTAGTCACAAAAAATTTGGAAGCCAATGAGAAATCCACATGGCCATAACACAGATGTATTATCACACAACTGCAGACCACTTCTCTAGGCCCAATACTCTGCAGGCTCTAACTTGCTTGCCCCCATGTCCATAGCAACTTGATTCTGAACATGGCCCTGAAATCTTTCAATATAAAACATGCTTTTACATATACAGGTCTCCTGGCTGCACCATGGCAGTCACAATGAATTTGGAAGCCAATGGCAGAACCACATGGTCACAACACAAATGTATTATCACAAAACTGCACACCATTTCTCTAGGCCAACAACTCTGCAGGCTATAACTCAATGGCATCTCTGTTCTACACCATTTTCATGAAACCCAGTGAATTAAGGCAGGGTCTGGTACACTCAAGATCAGCAACAGGACATCCAAAGGTTCTCCAGTGCCACCTGGTCATGGGAATTTTAAAAATTTCATGGTATTTATCTGGCCATTTTTCAAGGATGAAGTTGGAGGCACTGTGGGTTTCAATTCATTCAGGAACCATTAAATGTTGAGGAAGTTCATTTCAAAGAAAGCTCTGGAGAACTCTCACAGGCAAGGCTTCCAAAAGAGTGGCCAAAAGGTCACATGAAGCCAGGCGCAGTGAGGTCTCCAATGTGAGGTCCATGTGTGTTTTGACTCAAAACTATCCCTGCCAAGTCTTTCAGAATAAAATCATGTGATATACTGGCTGAGATTCCCAGTACTCTTTGGAAAACCACCCTGGGCCTAGATCTCAGTTTCCAAGGGTGACTTTCATGCGTGGCCTCCTAATATCCCAACACTTTTCATGGCAATACTTCTCTGAGGTCAATTCCAGAACGCAGTCTCTAAGGGGAATCAAACCAGAGTTCAAGCCCAGGTTGACCCAGTCATCTCTTCACACCGCCAATCAAATGAACACAATTAAAAACAAAACACTATCACATGGCCCCATCTTCTTCCTTATAGACACTCATCATAACCACTGGTTGGAGCTTTCCATGAGGGGCACATTCCAAAAGAGTGTCCAAAATAAGCTCCCTTGCCCCTCATTTGGCTCAAGTCAGGGTGGGAAGGACACCCTTCCTGTGAACCAGGAGTGATCAAATAGGCCTGTCATTAATACTGCTCCGCTTTTCCAATTTGAGGCCTTCTGACTGTGGGGTTTAGATTCTTTATGTGAACTGGAGTCATGAGAAAAGACAAGCACCTCTGCAGAGATTTGAAGAACTCATTTGACCAAAAGGATCGCTATTCTCACTTGATTGATTTCAGGAACCTACAGAGAAAGGCAATAGAATTCATTCACAATGACTGAAATTTTTTGCGAATTTGGTTTTGGTTTCACACATGGGATCTTTCTTTAGATCCATCAGGTGCTGAGAATCTAAGCCACAGCCTCACACAGGGTAGAGAGCCTGATTCAGACACATCCCTTTCCGAAGCAATTTAGCAAGAGCCACAGGTGATGCCCATTCATTTCCATTTGAAAACTGTTTTCTTCAGGGTTCACAAAGGTGTGGCCTGAGGCAAAGACCTTCCTGACACTCAGAGCAACAGAAAAATAGGTAAGCAAAAGGCCCAAAGCAGGGTTTCTCTACTGAGACTTTCTTTGTCACACTGATATCTGAGTTTTCTGAGATACTGGCCATTCCCTTCAGGTATCCAGTACATGGACATGTCAAAGACCTTGGAGTTGGTACATATCTTGGACACAAAACAATGAGACTATTCTGGAGAGTTGCCAGAATTCAGGAAGAAAACAGGGACTTAGGAAGGTAGTAGGTTTTGCCAATCCATAAGGCAAGCTGCATTCCATTCATAAATTGGGCAGGATGAATGCTGGGAATCTTTTTACTACACAGGACACATCCATTGTTGCATTGTCTTTTCTCATGTCTACAACCACGGACACAGTGGGATACACAGACATAGAAACACTCACCTTGTCAAATGACTTACTAGAAATAGTTCACTGAAAACCAAACAAACCGCCTTTCCTACCTATTCTCAGAACAAGAGACAAAACCACACACCCACACTCACAATGGCACCTCCTTCCCCTAAGTAGGTCTGTGACTATCCGGAGTGTTCTCTGACTGGTGGGCAATACTATGTTCCCCCGAAATGGCCTGTATTCTCTCAGATCTGGTTTCCTTGGCCAACTATGTGAAGTTGTCAGGAAAAAGTGGTGAGCCACTACCTGCTTTCTCAGGAAAGGTCCCTCTTCAGAGCTCTCCTGGCATTTGGCCATCCTCACATCAGTAGGTACCAAGAAAGACTGACGCTGTCCTTGGTAAATCCAAACAAGTGAGCCCACTGGGACTGGGACTGAAACTGCATCTGGGTGCCTGGCTTCTTGGATACCAAGTTCAGAGAGTTCCATCACCAAGGAAATGAGGTATGACACTTTCTTTGGAACTGAATGAGGTCACTGCCTTTGCAACCACTTGGTCCTAACAGTTGCTTCCAAGGGCCCCATGAGATGGAGGCTGCCCCTTCTTCCTCTGACACTTTCACAATTTAGAATGTTATATCAACCATAGGCACACACACACAGGCCTGGTTTGGTCCATCTTCTCCACAATAAGAAGAGAGAGGCTGATTCAGACACATCCCATCATCCTGACCAGGTGGTTTGTCATCGAAGATGACTTTTGCTCTTTCAGGTCCTTCATACCTGTCTACAACTTCTCCAGGTATCATTTCTGCATGGACCTTTGAGGATCTCAGCAGGTGGAAGGTCCCCTACTTTTCTGTATTGTAAGAACAACTTTGTCCCTGCTCTTCTGTAAAATGAGATTGAGGGAACAGTGTATGTTTTGGGTTAATAACAGGTTTGATTTCGATTTGTGTTAGGAATCATTCTTCTGGATGAATAATGGTATTGGGAACCTGGTATATTTACAAGAATGTAGAGGTGAAACATAAGTATGAAAACAGAAATCCAGGTATGATTTTAAACCCATAAGGGCATTGGGCCCTTGATTGGGATACTTAGCTTTGAATTATGTTCTGCACAGATGTCTCAGATAATTTGATATACAATGGCATAGGACCTTGTACCTTGGAAGATTGAATGTAGAAGAGAACATCCCTTCAAAAAGGGATAGTCGGTAGGATTAGGAAGATAGTCGGTCGTTTTAGGAAGAAGAGTGAGTATATGATTTGGAACAAAAGTTCTTTAGCAATAGGATTTCAGTTAGAGAGTGAATGTATATGTCAGCACATATGAAGAGCCAGTCACGATGATGAAGTGGGGAAAACATGTAGAAAAGAAGATATCAATAAAGATATTACGAAATCAGGGAAAGTATAAAGTGAGTGAGAGGATTAGACATTTTCAACAGGCTTGAGGTTGAATCTTAGAAAGAAACAAATATGAAGTCACCAATAATATTGACATTTGAGAGCATTAGGCACCCTGGACATGGATGTTTTTAGTAATCTATGTTCACATTTCATTTAGGCTTTGCTTGGTTCATTCATAAGTGTAACATTTACATTTTTGTCCAGAATATTATTGTGATAATATGTATATGTAGATCAGGTGACATAAGTATTTCTTCCACCATTTTTGGTAGCAATATACTGAAGACATAAAATTAGTATTGGGCGTACAAAGAGGTGTACCCTATGTCTATGAATATAGAGATAAAGCATGAATAGACCATACTGTGAATAA
Organism: Callospermophilus lateralis; assembly: GCF_048772815.1. Classification (NCBI taxonomy): domain Eukaryota; kingdom Metazoa; phylum Chordata; class Mammalia; order Rodentia; family Sciuridae; genus Callospermophilus; species Callospermophilus lateralis. The sequence continues at coordinate 951,446 of NW_027514376.1, read as the reverse complement.
GTAATATAACTTGTTCCAACTTAATATAATGGGATGAACTGATATCTGAAAAATTACTGGAAATCTTATATGCATATACAATCATTCATTCCAACCAGTTATTCATCTAATGTCAATATTAGTGTTTTGGTTTATCATGAAGAGTGTGTGAGTTTTACTTCAAAAGTGATTATGGAAATCGAAAATAATGTGTTTGGAAAGAAGTCTCATGAAAAGACCAGTCAAGAAACCCTGACAATACATGTGTTGTGAAGTAGGAAGTGATTAAAGTTTAAAGAAATGCCTACAAATTTGTGAACTTGTGGATGAAATACATATCTTATGATGAGCAAAAACTGAAGAAATAATAATGTACCAGTGTTGAATATAAATGAACATCATATTATATATCATGTCCCATTGGGATCTACTTGCATTGGTGATAGACTGGATCAGTTCCTGTAGAATTATTAACATTTGTATGCACCATTCACTGAAGTTAGTTTTCAGTACTAGGAAACAAATATGTATTTAAGGTGGATGAATATTTCTGAGACTAATATTTTGGAAAGTTTATTATAAATCCACATGCATGAACATGAATGAATTTAGAGAGTGTATATAAGACACATATATTTCATATTTTGAAAAATCTGGAGAGTGTATATATATATATATATATATATATATATATATATATATATATATACACACACACATGCCCACACACACAAAAAAAAACCACACACAGACATTTAAAAGTAGCAATATATATGCCAATCAAAATTCATCTTTAAATATATATCATCCACAGATGCAAAAATATTTATTTTACTGAACATGAGTTTATGTATAATGATGTTCTACTAGGAAGTTCCCCTATAGGTGGAATTTTCAGTTCCAACAGCAATTTGGAGGAGTGATCTCTTCTCACAATTTGTATCTGCCAAGTCAGCCACCTCACAAAAATGTACATGTGATACCAGGTAGGATTCTATAAGTGCATATGAAAATACATGTGATGAATAGGCTACAGAGAAAGGGAGACAGGAATTCATATATTTGTTTAATTTAAAAACACATGGTGAACTATTTCAATTAAAAATTGACTAGATTTATAACACCTACCATTTATCATGCAAAAGGTAAGTCCAAGTATGCAGCATGCCTCCTCTGAACTGCTTGTATTTCTATTCTGTTTGGGTATTTTTCTCCATCATATTAGGATTAGTAGTCAGAGGATAGTAGGGTATGGGATAGTGTCAGGGATTCAGTATTTCGAATAGAAAATTGAAAATGAATGCAATGTGTATGCAAATATGTGCTACACAAATATCTTCCCTCTCTCATCCAGAGCAATGCCTTGACATTACCTTCGCCCCATGTATGACACAATTAGAGCAGAAGAGTTAGAAAATCTGTGAATACATATCTGCAATGGAAACTGCTCAATTTTCACAAATTTGGAGAAGGTAGAGGAGTTTCCAAAATTAAGGGACAATGTAAACTCTCCACAAACATGGAGCTCTGCTGGCCTAAAGAGTTCTTAAGAAACTGCCTCTGAGGTTGGGCACATGAAATATATGTTGTTGTCAGGAGATTTAGCTTCCATTGTAGTGAGACCATCCAAGCTGGTCTGCATTTTTGTGACCTTTGTGAGCACATGGTTTCTTGTTTTCCAATGGACATGAGGCAGCCTTGCTAAATTCTCTCTTTGTAGGTAAACTGTGACCAATGGGGGCTAAGTGTCTCCCCGTGTGCACTGTGAACCCATTTGGTCATCCTCCACTTTTCGTGCTGTTTCTTGCTGCTGCACTCGCAATTTGGCATTTGCTTCATGAAACAAGGAGTTCAACTGGGACACAGTGCTGAAGCGAGTTCTGTGACGTGTGGTGGGTCAGGGTCTGCAGGAAAATGCACCAACCATGCTTCTATCCCACCAGCTTGCCTCCTTGAGCATAGCAACCTGATTCTGAACATTGCCCTGAAACTCCTACATATAACAAGATGCCTTTTGAGAGAAGGGTCTGCTGGCTGCACCATATCAGTCATAATCCATTTGGAAGCCAAAGGCAGATCCACATGGCCAAACCACAGATTTTTTATCACACACCTGCCCACAACTTCTCTAGGTCCACTACTCAGCAGGCTCGAACTTACTTGCATCTCTTTTCTATACCATTTTCATGAAAACCAGTCAATCAAGGCACCTTCTGGTATATTCATAATCAGAAACAGGACATCCAAAGGTTTTCCAGTGCCACCTGCTCATGGGAATTTTAAACATTTCATGGTATTTATCTAACCATTTTTAAAGGATGAAGTTGGAGGCACTGTGGGTTTCAATTCATTCAGGAACCATTAAATGTTGAGGAAACTCATTTTAATGAAAGCTCTCGAGAACTCTCACAGGCAAGGCTTCCAAAAGAGTGGCCAAAAGTTCACATGAAGCCAGGCCCATTGAGGTCTACAATATGAGGTCCATGTTTGTTTTGACTCTCAACTATTGCTGCCAAGTCTTTCAGAATAAAATCATGTGATATCCTGGCTGAGATTCCCAGTGCTCTGTGGAAAGCAACCCTGGGTCAAGACTCATTTTCCAAGGACTCCATGCGTGGTCTCCTAAAATCCCAACACAACTCATTGCAATACTTCTCTAAGATCAGTTCCAGAATGCAGACTCTAAGGGTAATTACGCCAGAGTTCCAGCCCACGTGGACCAATTCATCTCTTCCAACCGCCACACAAGTGACCACAATTAAAACCAAAACACTCCCACATGGACCTCATCTTCTTCCATATAGACACTCATCATTACCTCTGGCTGGAGGATTCTATGAGGGGCACAGCCCAAGACAATGTCCAAAAGAAGCTTCCTTACCCCTCATATGCCTAAAGGCCCGGACTCCCTTCCTGTGAACCAGGAGTGATCAAATAGGCCTGCCGTTAATACTGCTCCACTTCTGCAATTTGTGGCCTATTGACTGTGGGGTTTAGATTCTTTTTGTAAATGGGAGTCATGAGAAAACCCAAGCACCTATGGGCTAGACTCTGCAGGGCTTTGAAGAACTCATTTGACCCAAAGGATCCCTATTCTCACTTGATGGAGGCAGGAACATTACAGAGGAAGACGAGAGACTCCATCCACAATGACCGCTCTTTTGGCCATTTTGGTTTTGGATGCACACATGGGATCCTTCTTTAGACCCATCAGGTGCTGAGAATCAAAGCCACAGCCTCACACAGGGCCAAGAGGCTGATTCAGACACATCCCATTCTAAAGCAATTAAGCAAAGAGCCCAAGGTGATGCCCATTCATTTTCTTTTGAAAACTGTTTTCTTCAGGCTTCAAAAAGGGGTGGCCTGAGTCAAAGAACTTCCTGACATTCAGGGCAACAGACAAATAGGTAAGCAAAAGACCCAAAGCAGGGTTTCTCCATTGAGACTCTCCTGGTCCCAATGATATCTGTGTTTTTTGACATGCTCTCATTCCCTTCAGCTATCCAGTACATAGCCATGTCACAGATCTTGGAGGTGGTTCATATGGTGGACATAAAATCATAAGCCTATTCTGAAGAGTGGCCATAATTCTACGAAGAAAACAGGAACTTTGGAAGATAGTAGGTGTTGCACATCCATAAGGCAATCCACAGTCCATTCATAAATTAGGCAGGATGAATGCTGAGAAGCTTTCTACTAGACATGACAAATCCATTGATGCATTCTCTTTTCTAATGTCTACAACCACAGACACGGTGGGATACACAGACATAGAAACACTTGCCTTGTCAAAGCACTCAGTAGACACAGTCCATTCCAAACCAAACAAACTGCCTTTCCTACCTATTCTCAGAAAATGAGACAAAACCACAAACTCACACCCACAACCACAAAGGCACCTCCTTCCTCCAAGTAGGTATGTGACTATCTGGAGAGCCCTCTGACTGGTGGACCATTTTATGTTCCCCCGAAATGGCCTGTCCTGTCTCAGATCAGGTCTCTTTGGCTAACTCTGTGAAATTGTCCGGGACCAGCAGTGAGACACTACCTGCTTTCTCAGGAAAGGCCCCTCTTCAGAGCTCACCTGGCATTTGGCCATACTCACATCAGTATTTACCAAGAAAGACGGACTCTGTCCTCTGTAAATCTAAACAAGTGAGCCCACTGGGACTGGAACTGGGACTGCCTCTGGGTGCCTGGATTCCAAGTTTAGAGTGTTCCTTCAACAAGAAAATTAGATGAGGTCACTTCTTTCTGGAACTGATTGAATTTGCTGCCTTTGCAACCACTTTGTCCTAACAGTTGTTTCCAAGGGTCTCATGAGATGGAGGCTGCCCCTATTTCCTGTTACAATTCCACAAGATAGAAAGTTATATCAACCATAGGCACCTGGGAACAGCTCTCTACATAGGCCTGGTTTGGTCCATCTTCTCTACATTAAGAAGATAGAGGCTGATTCAGACACATCCCTTCGTCATGACCAGGTTGTTTGCAATTGAAGATGACTTTTTCTCTCTCAGGTACTTCATAGTTCCCTATATCTTCTCCAGGGATTATATCTGCATAGACCTTTGAGCTTCTCAGCAGGTGAAAGTCTCCCTACATTTTTGTATTGTAAGACCAACTCAGTCCTGCTCTTTTGTAAAGATAGATTGAGGGAACAGTATATGGTTAGGGTTAATAACAGGTTCGATTTGTGTTAGGAATCATTCTGCTGGATGAATAAGAATATTGGGATCCTGTGGTATTTATAAGAATATAGAGGTGAAATATAAGTATGACAATGGAATTCTAGATAAGATTTGAAGCCCAGAAGTGCACTGGGCACTGGAGTGGGAAACTTAGCTTTGAACAATGTTCTGCACAGATATCTCAGATAAATCGATATATAATGGCAAAGGACCATGTACCTTGGTTGATTGAATGTGTAAGAAAACATCCAGTCAAAAAGGGATAGTCGGTAGGATTAGGAAGATAGTGTAGGTTTAGATAGAAGAGTGAGAATAGGATTTGGACCAAAAGTACTTTAGCAATAGAGTTTTGGTTAGAGAGTGAATGTAAATGTCAGCACATGTGAAGAGTTGGTCACAGTGATGAACTGGAAAAAATATGTAGGAAAGCATTTATCAATAGAAACATTAGGAAATCAGGCAAAGTATAAAGTGAGTGATAGGATTAGACATTTTCAACAGGTTGAGATTTAATATATAATCTTAGGAAGAAACAAATATGTAGTCACCGACAGGATAGACATTTGAGAGCATTAGGCAACCTGGACATGGATGGTTTTAGTAATCCATGCTCACTTCCTATTTAGGATTTGGTACAATCATAAGTGTGACATTTGCGTTTTGTGTCCAGAATATTACACTGAAAAAATGTATATTTATATCAGGTGACATGAGTATTTCTTCCACCATTTCTGGAAGCAATATGTTGAAGACATATAAATTAGTATTGGGGGTACAAATACGTGCACCCTGTGTCTCTGAATATAGAGAAAATGTATGAATAGACAATAGTGTGAATAAAGAATATAATTGGTTTCAACTTTAAAAAATGGATTGAAGTGCTATCTGAAAATATAAAGAAAATTTTATATTGATAAACATACATTCATTCAAACCAATTATACATCTATTTGTAATATTAGGGTTATGGTTTATCATAAAGGGTGTGAGTTTTGCTTCAAAATTGATTATGAAAATGGAAAATAATGTGTTTGGGTAGAAGTCACATGAAAAGACCAGTCAAGACACCTGGAGGAATACATGTGTTCTGAAGCAGGAATTGATTGAAAGTGAAACAAATGCCCATAAATTTGTGAATTTGCGGATGAAATATATATCCTATGATGTCCATAATACGAATAAATATTAATGTACCAGGGTTTAATAAAAATGAACGTCAAAATGCACAGCTTGTCATATCGGAATCAAGGTGCATTGATGTTAAACTTGGTCAGTTACTGTAGAAATATTAGTTAAATCTGTTTTTCAGGTGGATGAATATTTCTGAGAATAATCTTGTGAAAAGTTGATTATAAATCCAAGTCCATGAACATGAATAAATTTAGCGAGTGTAAATAAGACACATATATTTCATATTTTCAAAAATCTGGAGAGTGTATATATATATATATATATATATATATATATATATATATATATATATATATTTACACAAAACACACACACAGACATTAAAAAGTAGCAATATATATGCCACTCAAAATTCATCTATAAATATATATCATCCAAAGATGCAAAAATATTTATTTTACTGAACATGAGTTTATGTATAATGTTTTTCTACTAGGAAGCTCCCCTATAGGTGGAATTTTCAGTTCCAACAACGATTTGGAGGAGTGATCTCTTCTCACAATTTGTATCTACCAAGTCAGCCAACTCACAAAAATGTACATGTGATACCAGGTAGGATACTATAAATGCATATAAAAATACATGTGATGAATAGGCTACAGAGAAAGGGACAGGAATTCATATATTTGTTAATTTTAAAAACACATGGAGAACTATTTCAATTGAAAATTGACCAGATTTATAACACCTACCATTTATCATGCAAAAGGCAAGTCCAAATATACAACATGCCTCCTCTGAAATGCTTGTATTTCTATTCTGTTTGCGTTACTTTTCTCCATCATATTAGGATTAGTAGTGAGAGTCTAGTAGGGTATGTGAATATTTCTGAGAATAATCTTGTGAAAAGATGATTATAAATCCACATTCATGAATATGAAAAATTTAGGATGTGTAAAATAATACACATATATTTCATATTTTGAAAAATCTGGAGAGTGTGTGTATATATATATATATATATATATATATACACACACACACAAACATTCACAGACATTAAAAAGTAGCACTATATGCCAATTTAAAATCACCATGAAATATATATCATCCACAGATCCAAATAAATTCATTTTACTGAACATCGATTTATGTATAATGTTGTTCAACTAGGAAGCTCACCCACAGGTTGAATTTTCAGTTCCAACAGCGTTTAGGACGAGTGATCCCTTTTCACAATTTGTATCTGCCAATTCAGCCTCCACACAAGAACGTACGTGTGGTAACAGTTAGGATTCTAAATGTGCATATAAAAATACAGGTGCTGAATAGGCTTCAGAGAAAGGGAGACAGGAATTCACATATTTCTTAACTTTTAAAATACATGGAGAACTATTTCAAAAAAAATTGACAAGATTTAAAACTCCTACACTATATAATTCAAAAGGCAAGCCCAACTATCCACCATGCCTCCTCTGAACTGCTTGTAGTTCTATTCTTTTGGGGGTATTTTTCTCCAACATATTAGGATTAGTAGTCAGAGTCTAGTAGGGTATGTGTTAATGTCAGTGATTCAGTATTTTGAATGGAAAATAGGAAAATGAATCCAATGTGTATGCAAATATGTGCTTCAGAAAAATCTTCCCACTCTCATCCAGAACAATCCCTTGACATTACCTTCGCCCCAAGTAAGACACAATTAGAGGAAAAGAGATAGAAAATATGTGAATACATATCTGAAATGGAATTTGATCAGGAGTTCACAACCATGGAGGTGGTAGAGGAGTTTTCAAAAGTAAGGGACAGGGTAAGCACTCCACAATCACAGAGCTCTGCTGGCCTAAAGACTTCTTGAGAAACTGCCTCTGAGTTTGGGCACTTGAAATATATGTTGTTTTCAGGAGCTTTTGCTTCCTTCTAGTGAGACGATCAAAGCTGGGTCAGCATCTATGTGACCTGGAGGACATAAATTGTAATATTCCAATGAACATGAGGGAGCAGTGCTGAATTCTCTCTTTGTAGGTATACTATGGCCACTTGGGGCTAAGTGTGTCCCCGCGTGGATTGTATATTCATTTGTTCCTCTTCCACTCTTCATTGTGTTTCTTGCTGCTGCACTGCGACTTTGGTATTTGCTTCACGAAATACACGGAGTTCAACTGGGACACAGTGGTCTAAGTGTCTGCCCGTGTGGACTGTGAAGCCATTTAGTAATCCTCCACTTTTCCTGGTGTTTCTTGCTGCTGCACTGCGAGTTTTGTATTTGCTTCATGAAATACAAGGAGTTCAACTGGGACACAGTGCTGGAGGGAGTTCTATCACATGTGGTGGCTCACACATGAGCATTCATGAAACCGGCCTCTATACCACATAGCTTGCTCCATTGACCATAGCAACCTGATTCTGTAAATTACCCTAAAACCTCTCCATATAACAAGATGTGTTTACTTATAATGGTCTCCTGGCTGCACCATGTCCGTCTCATGACATTTGGAATCCAAAGGCAGATCAACATGGCCCCATCACAGATGTTTTATCACACACCTGCCTACCGCTGCTCTAGGCCCTCTACTCATCAGGCTCCAAATTACTGGCATCTCGGTTCTACACCATTTTCATTAAACCCAAACAATCAAGGCACTGTCTGGTACACTCATGATTAGAAATAGGACATCCAAAGGTTCTGTATGCCACCTGTTCATGGGAATTTCAAAAATTTAAACTATTTATCTAGCCATTTATCAAGGATGAAGTTGGAGGCACAGTGGATTTCAATTCATGCAGGAACCATTAAATGGTGAGTATGATCATTTCAATGAAAACTCTGGAGAACTCTCACAGGCAAGGCTTCCCAAAGAGTGTCCAAAAGGTCACCTGAAGCCAGGCTCATTGAGGTCTACAATTGAGATCCATGAGTGTTTTGATCTCAACTATGGCTGCCAAGTCTTTCAGAATAAAATCTTGTGGTATCCTGACTGAGATTCCCAGTGCTCTGTGGAAAGCTACCCTGGGCCTACATCTCAGGTTCCAAGGGCGACTCTCATGCATGGCCTCCTCAAATCCCAACACAACTCATGGCAATACTTCACTAAGCTCAGTTCCAGGACACAGTGTCTAAAAGGAGTCACACCAGAGTTCAGGCCCAGGAGGACCCAGTAATCTCTTCCAGCTACCACACATATGACCACAATTTAAATCAAAACACTCCCACATGGGCCTCATCTTCTTCTACACAGACACGCATCATAACCTCTGGCTGGAAGTTTCCATGAGGGGTGCAGCCCAAGACAGTGTCCAAAATAAGCTCCATTGCCCCTCATTTGCCAAAAGTCAGGGTGGCCTAAACACCCTTCCTTTGAACCAGGAGTGATCAAATAAGCCTGCCTTTAATACTGCTCTGCTTCTCCAATTTGAGGCCTAATGACTGTCAGGGGTAGATTTTCTATGTGATTTGGAGTCATGAGAAAACCCAAGCACCTATGGGCTATCCACTGTAGGGCTTTGAAGAACTCATTTGACCCAAATGATCCCTATTCTCACTTGACGGAAGTCAGGAACTGAAAAGGTCGGGCGAACTTCGGAGGAAAAGACCACCAAGAGACTGTCTCATGCCACAGCAAAGGGTTTATTGGGGGTCCAGCATGCTGAGCCTCAGAGCTCACTTCAGAGGAGCAAAGAACAAAGAGCCCCGAGAACAACTTGAGCAGAGTTTATATACATTCTTTAGAGAGGGCAGGGACTTTACATACATCATAGCCTCCTTTAGAAAATCATCATATACCGCGGGAAAATCAAATAATAACTCTAAAACATGATTAGCACATTCATTGGTGGGAACAGGTTGGGCAGCGGGTGATTGGTCAGCCGTGAGAAGGAGTATACATTTAAACTGATTGGTTGAAGCACTGAGATGTATACGTGCAAATCTGCATGGTTTCTGGGAAGGGGTGGTTAAGTAACGAGGTGGTCAGGGAAGATTTCAACACACATCTAATGGGAAGATCCGGGAATTGTCTTAAGTGCCACAGGAATTTCAGGTTCTGAGTGCAGCTTGGAAAATGTACAAAACCTGGTTCTTTACGTTTCAATTTCAATTTCTTTTATTCTTTCATTTCCCACCCCTTTTTCTGACTACTTTTAATCTTAAAAGTAATGAATCAAAATTATTGTGGGGTTTCACATTCTATTCCTACCAGTGCAGCATATTTCTGTCTGATTATCATGAGTTTCACCTGCCTAATCTGAGCCTGGAGAAAGGAAACTATGTGGTTAGGCAAACAAGGTCCCACAGTTAGCAACACCATAAGGATGATCAGGGGTCCAGCTAAGTCTGATATTAGTGTAGTTACCAGGGGTACTCGGTTAACCATGACTCAAAGCACCCTTGTTGAATCTCCCATTCTCTCTGGCGCTCTTCAAGGTATTTTCTTAATTTACTCATGAATTATTTTGCAACTCCAATATGGTCAGCATAAAAACAACATTCTTCTCTCAGTGCAACACAGAGGCCCTCTCCCTCATCAAGAGGAGGTCTAATCCTCACCTGTTCTGTAAAACAACTTCAGAGAGAGAGGTTAAGGATTCCTGCAAAGCTGTGATGGAGGTCTCTAACGTCTTCAAGTCTTGATTTATTGCTGTTTCTAATTGGGCCATTTGTTGTTAACCACGCATCATAGAAGCTGTTCCCATACCCACTCCTGCAGAAGCTCCTATCCCCAATAGGATGGCTAGAGTAAGGGACAATGGTTCCCCTTGATATCGGGTTGTTTGTCCCCCTAGTAGACCTTCAAATGATTAGGCATTATGATAGAGTACCCTGGAGAGTATCTGCACCATTACACAATAATTTACAGGGCTGTCAAAGACCTGGGCTGAAATACAAGGAGTTCTGACTGTGTGGAGTTCAGTACCATAAAGGTTCCTTTAATTAGTTCCCAGGGGGAGGAGTCAGATGTACTCTGGACTGGGGAAGTAGGCAAAGACGGAATCCAGGAAGTATTAGATGGTAGAGGGGTTCTGGTAGATCTAGGCATGGAAGGTTTAGGAGGCTTAATCCCTGGCTTGAGGGGATTGGGTCCTATTGCTGTGGGATTTTCTTTCTTTTTAAGCCAGACGGTGAACCAGAGACCAAATTCATCACCTGGGCCATAAATATAGAATCGCATTCCCCACGTATTTCCCATAGGCCAGGTTTTTCTGAGGTAGCCCCTTCCTTTGGAAGTGAAAGTTATATTGAGGGGGTAACATAGAGTATTCTTTCCACAGCGAGTTTTTGACACCACTGGGCAAGCAGCACATTTCTTGGGATCAATCCAGGTGTCATTTCATCCTACCGGAATCATACCTTTCTGGGGAGTTTGGGTTCCACCATGCAGCTTTCGTTTGTTGACAACCCCAAGATCTACAATAAAAGTCACTGGGTCCTCCACAGGTTTGGGCCTGTTTTATGACTTTGGAAATCAGGTGGGCACACATAATAGTCAAGACTGGCTAGTTTACACCTGAGCTGGGGGAGATGACATCCACAATTCATGGGTTAAGGTGGTCTATGTTGCCCTAGTTAGGGTTTGAGTGGGATCTGTGTGGGGTCCTCTATGTCAGGGAGATCCCAGTCAGGGAAGCCTATGGCAAGCTGACAAATTTCCGGGTGGAGAGATGGCCACCAAGTCCATAAGGTGGCTGTTTGTGAAATAGATCACACTACTTGCCCATTAGGATTCATTACTTGCCCTTGTTGCTGAGCACGCTGATGGGGATTAGGGCTGCTGGTGGTCATGGGAAGAATCCATAGCCCTACCCACATGACGGACACGCAACTTGAGATGGATACCAGTCTGTAGAAGTTTCCAGCCAGAGTCTGTACAGGGCTCAGGGATGAGATGGGAGGCATTGATCCAGGAAGTGATCCCATCCACTTTCACCACTGTGGGTGTTATAAGCAGCACCTGGTATGGTCCTTTCCAGTGGAGTTCCAGGGATGACACCTGACGCCATCTCACGTAGATGAAGCCTCCCACTTGATATCAATGTGGGGTTCCCTCGTCTCCAGTCTGATAAGCAGAGGCCAAATGTTTCCACAGGTATCGCTGGGTGCTGGGTTTGTTAAAGGGCTTTAAATCTGTCAAGCAAGGGGGTGTGAAAGGAATCATTAAGTCTCATAGTTGGGATTAGGTCCCCTACTGGAGGAAGGGCACCATTGAGAATTTCATAAGAGGTGAGGTTACACAAAGAGGCAGAGGGGGTATTTCTTTCACAAAACAGTGCATAAGGTTGGAGCATAGTCCAATTTTTTATGCCAGTATCCAAGCTTAATTTTGTTAAGTACTCTTTGATGGTTCTATTCATCCTTTCTACCTGTCCTGAGCTATAGGGTCTATAAGCACAATGTAACTTCCAATTAATCCCCAGGGTCCTGGCAAATCACTTACTTTCCTGGGGCATGAATGCCGGTCCGTTAGCGGACCCTATTACCTTAGGCAGGCCGAACCTTGGAAAAATGTCTTCTACGATCTTTTTGACTACCATCTGAGCTGTTTCTTTCTTCATGGGGAAGGCTTCGACCCATCCTGAAAAAGTATCTACAAAGACTAGGAGATATTTAAGTTCATACCTTGCTGGCTTAATTTCAGTAAAGTTCAATTCCCAGAATTGTCCTTGTCTGGTTCCTTGTAAGCGCTTCCCTGCAGGAAGCTTGGAGGGGTAAGCATTAACTACTTGGCAGACTTGACAAGCTCTAGTCACCTGCTCAGCTATTTCTTTCCTCTGTGAGTCAGTCAATAATAAGTCCTTTCTCCGGTCCTTTAAGAGTGCCTATATCTTCTCTGAGTCTAAGTGGGTGAGCTGGTGTACGTCTTTGACATAAAGGTGGGCTTTTTGAAATTGTAAACTTGGCTCTGTAGGATCCCAGAGTTCTGTATCTGTCTCCTCAGATGATAAGTTGCCTGAATGTTCCGGTGCGGCCAAGTCTCCTGATTGTTGTTCCCCCTGGTGTGGAAAAAGTTAACACAGTCACTCCATTTAGGGCTGCCAATTAAGCTTCCTCATCTGCCCTTCTTTTTCCAACCGCCAAGGGTTCGTTTCCCTTCTGGTGCCGTGGGCAGTGCACTATAGCTAGTTCCTTAGGGCCCTGCACTGCTGAGAGAAGTTGGAGGATCTCATCTTTGTTCTTTATTTCTTTCCAGGTGGAGGTTAATAACCCCCTTTGATGGTAAATAGCCCCGTGCACATTTGCAGTGGCAAATGCATAGCGGCTATCAGTGTATATGGTGGCCCTTTTGCCTGTTGCTAGTTCCAATACTTTCGTAAGGGCAATCAGTTCTGCTTTTTGGGCTGATGTCAGTTCTGGGAGACCAGAGGAACAGATGACATTAATTTTGCTAACTACTGCTTCTCCAGCCCACCGCTTACCATCTTGGAGGAAGCTGCTGCCATCCATAAACCATACAACTTCAGGGCAAGGCAGTGGCTGATCCTTCAAGTCTCGTCGTATACTGGTTTCCTCTGCCAGTATGTGTTGACACTCATGAGCAACGGGTCTTGATGATTCTTCTGGCAGCAGTGTAGCCGGGTTGAGTGGAGCAGCGGGTCCCAGCGTGATTCTGTCTTTGTCAAGCAAGAGGTTCTGGTAGTGGGTTATTCTAGAGTTTGATAGCCACATCTCTGGAGGCTGACAGATGATGCACTCCAGGGCATGGGGGACTATAATCGTTAGCTTCTGTCCCAACGTTAATTTATCAGCATCTTTTATTAGAAGGGCTGCCGCTGCTATAGCTCTTAAGCAATGGGGCGACCCACTAGCCACTGGGTCCAGTTTATTTGATAAGTATTCTACCGGCCTTTTCCAAGGTCCCAAAGTCTCAGTGAGCACAACCCGTGCTATTCCTTTCTTTTCCTCGATGTAGAGACTGAAGGGTTTTTCTATATCTGGGAGTGCTAAGGCCGGAGCAGATAGCAGCACCTTTTTTCTGACATTATCAAAAGCTTGTTGGTGCTCAGGGGTCCATTGGAAGTGGGCATCCCCCTTTATCAGCGGGTATAAAGGGGCAGCCAGAGACGCGAACCCAGGAATCCATAACCTGCAAAAGCCGGCAGTCCCAAGAAACTCCCTGAGTTGTCTCTTATTAGATGGGGGCAGTATCTGCACAAAGGTTCGTTTTGTGGGCTCAGTGAGCCATCCTTTGCCACCCCTAAGAGAATAACCCAGGAAGATTACTTCTTGCTGACAAATTTGGGCCTTTTTGGAAGAAGCCCTATATCCAAGCCGAGCAAGCTTGGAAAATAATGCTTGGGTCCCAGACTCATAGTTCTCTTTGGTGTCGGCTGCCAGTAGCAGACCATCCACATATTGGAGTATGGTGACATCGGGGTGTGCAGTTTTGAAGTCATTGAAGTCCTTGTGGAGGGGTTCATCAAAGAGAGTGGGAGAGTTTTTGAACCCCTGTGGGAGTCTAGTCCAGGTTAGTTGGACAGATGTTCCTTTTTCGGGGTCTATCCACTCAAAAGCAAACAGCAACTGAGTGTCCTTATGTACGGGCAAGCAAAAGTGAGCATCTTTTAAGTCTAGCACAGTGTACCATTCCTGCTCCAGATTCAGAGCGCTAAGCAAATTATATGGATTCGGTACAGTGGGGTGAATGTCCTGCACTCTGTTGTTGATCTCTCTTAGGTATTGAAGCATCCGGTAGTCCCCAGTTCCTGGCTTTCTTACTGGTAGCAGGGGGATATTCTAGGACAAATGACAGGGCCTTAAGACCCTAAGAGCCAGGTATTTCTGAATATGGGCCCTTATCCCATCCTTAGCTTCTTTGATTAGAAGATATTGTTTAACACTGATTGGAGAGATAGAGGCTTTTAATTCTACTACTATTGGAGGTTGTTATATGGCTAGACCTAACCCAGCAGTTTCTGCCCAGGCATTAGGATAATCTTTTATCCATTTCTGGGGTAGTTTGCCTGTTTGATCAGTCCTAGGAGGCGCGAAGTGTTGATGTTCATCTTCTACGGATGTTGTCAAAGCCATGACTATGGGAGTTTTTACTGAAGGCTTTAGAAACTCCACTTGGGGACCATCAGGGTTAAAGGTTATTCTAGCCCAGAGTTTGGTAAGCAGATCCCAGCCCATAAATGGGGCTGGGCATTCTTGGATTACTTGGAAAGCGTGGTGGACTTTTCCATTTCCTAGGTCCATAGTCCTCTTAGTTGTCCCAGCCCAATATCTACTGCCATTAGTACCTTTAACAGGGGACCATTTATTTGATAGGGGGCCCAGTGGGGTCTTAAAGGTTGATTATACTGCTCCTGTATCCACTTCAAAGTTCACTGGGGTCCCCTCCACTTTAAATGTTACCCTGAGCTCGGAGAGGGGATCCGAGCCCCGACTTTCCTAGTCCTCTTCTAGAGTCAGCACGGCGGACTGGCATCTCTGCTTCTTTCGGGGGCACTCTTTGGCCTAGTGTCCTGTTTTCTTTACAGTAGGCACACTGATCTGAGGCCAGGGGCAGCCATTGGCGGGGGCCCAGGTATCCCTTTCTGACTCCCTGCTTTTTAACTTCTGGCATATTTGGTGCTCTGACCAGAACCTTAGTCAATGCTTTAGTCTGCCTTTTGCTCCTTTCATCCTCCTTTTGTTCCCTTTCCGTCTCTCTCCTCTGTTCCCTTTCCTCCTCAGTTTCTCTCTTATAATATACTTTCTCAGCATCTCTTACTAAATCTCTCAAGGTCTTATCTTGTAATACATCTAGACGTTGTAACTTTCTCTTAATATCTAGGGCAGCCTGCTCGATAAAGGCCATTGCAACAGATGCTTGTTCATCCTCTGCCTGAGGATCAAAAGGAGTATATTTCCTATATGCTTCCATAATTCTCTCCAGAAACATAGAGGGAGACTCATTAGGCCCTTGGATAATCTCTCTTACCTTGGCCAAATTAGTCGGCCCTCTGGCGGCCACTCGGAGACCCGCTATTAGAGTCTGGCGATAAGTGGACAGATGCTACCTACATTTAAAGGTGTTTGGGTGCCAGTTGGATCGGTTCATTGGCCCGTAGGGATGGAGAGGAAGCATCATAGGGGCTTCCGAGTTTTCTATTATCCGTCACCGGCGGGTTCCTTTAGGTGGCCCAGCTTCCTCCATGGGAGGAGGGGTTGCTGCTGCTTCAGAGAAGTCCCCTGGAGTGCTTGGGTCTGGCCCAATTGCCTCTAGCGGCGGAGAGGCTGAGTCAGCGGCGAGAATATCATCTGGAACGTGTTGGGGGTTGGAGAGCGAGGGTAGAGGATAAGGAGTGGGAGGAGTGTCCAGTCTTGTGACTCAGGGAGAATGGAAGGAAGAGGGGGAGGAGTGGAAGGTTTGAATGATAGGATGCTGGGGGAAGGGGTATATGGCTGTTGATCTGGGTGGCCACGTGGCCCCAGCTGAAAGACAATATCTCTGACTTTTCGGATTAGAGGGAAGTAGAAGGATCCTTCTGGGGGGCCACCTGACTCTGAGAATAGGCCATTCTGAAGCACAGAGAATCTGCCAGGTACGGCATTTTACTGAAAAAGAAAGATTCTGGGCCCTTGAGCGGACATCAGTCCAATGATCAAGTGTCAGGGACAGAGAAGTGGAAGTGCTTTGTCCCATAATGAGAGTTACTCAAACAGGGACAGTGAAGACACAAACGCAACACAGACAAAGACAAACAGTAAACGTTTAACATGAGTTCAAGACAAAGATTAGAACTGAGTAACTGCCAAAACCTGATGGGTTAGAAAATAAAGACAGCCGGAAAACTCAACATGAGTTCAGAACAATGACCAAAACTGAGTAGCCGGCAAAACCTGATGGGCTGGCGAACCGAATCCTGAAGCAAAATATAAACGAGTTGAAGAAATTAGTATTCCTTGATTTCTCTAGTCCTCTGGAGTGTCCCCCAGGAACGTGGCCTGTAGCTCTGTGACACATCTGTCAGCCACCATCAGAGAGAGCTAATGCTCTTCACTGACAGCCACTTTGCCAATCCATAACCTGAAACCCAAAACCAGAAAGAGGTGCCTTACTTACCCCGAGAGGAGTCCATTGGGGTCTTTTGTCCGCCGCTGCCGGATATCTCACCTGGGGCCTCCAGATGAATAGGTGGGGCGAACGTCAGAGAAAAAGACCACCAAGAGGCTTTCTCATGCAACAGCAAAGGTTTTATTGGGGGTCCAGCATGCTGGGGCTCAGAGCTCACTTTAGAGGAGCAAAGAACAAAGAGCCCTGAGAACAACTTGAGCAGAGTTTATATACATTCCTTAGAGAGGGCAGGGACTTTACATACATGATAGCCTCCTTTAGCAATTCATCATATACCATGGGAAAATCAAATAACAACTCTAAAGCATGATTAGCACTTTCATTTGCGGGAACAATTCGGGCAGGGGGTGATTGGTCAGCCCTAAGAAGGGGTATAAATTTAAACTGATTGGTTGAATACCTGAGATGTATACTTGCTGAGCTGCAGGGATTCTGGGAAAGGGTTGTTAAGTAACTAGGTAGTCAGGGAAGATTTCAACACACATCTAATGGGCAGATCTGGGAATTGTCTAAACTGCCACAGGAAAGTGCAGCTTGGAAAGTTTACAAACCTGGTTCTTTACATTTCAATTTCAATTTCAATTTCTTTTATTCTTTCAGAACCTTACAGAGAAAGGCAAGAGGCTTAATCCACAATGACTGCTCTTTTGGCCATTTTGGTTTTGGATGCACACATGGGATCTTTCTTTCGATCCATCTGGTGCTGATAATCTAAGTCACAGCCTCACACAGGGCCAAGAGGCTAATTAAGACGCAACCAATTTCAAAGCAATTACTGCTCTGAGGTCAGTTACAGAACTCAGTCTCTGAGGAGAATCACACCAGTGTTCAAGGCTAGGTGCACCCAGTCATCTTGTCCAACCACCACATAAATGACCACAATTAAAACCAAAACAATTCCACATGGCCCTCATCTTCTTCCATAGAGTCACTCATCATAACCTCTGGCTGGAGGATTCCTTGAATGGCGCAGCTCAAGAGAGTGTCCAAAATAAGCTTCCTTGCCCCTCATTTGCCTAAACTCAGGGTGGCCTGGACACCCTTCCTGTGAACTAGGATTGATCACATACGTCTGCCGCTAATACTGCTCTACTTCTACAATTAGAGGCCTACTGACTGTCAGGTATAAATTCCTTATGTGATTTGGATTCATGATTAAACCCAAGCACCTCTGAAGAGCTTGGAAGAACTCATTTGACCCAAAAAATCCCTATACTCCCTTGAAGAAGGTCAGGAACCTAACAGAGGAAGGCAAGAGACATCATCCACAATGACTTATGTTTTTGCCATTTTGGTTTTGGATGCACACATTGGATGTTTCTTTAGATCCATCAGGCGCTGAAAATCTAAGCCATAGCCTCTCACAGGGCCAAGAGGCTGATTCAGACACATGGCTTTCCAAAGCAATTAAGCAAAGAGCCACAGGTGATGCCCATTCATTTCCATTTGAAAACTGTTTCCTTCAGGCTTCACCAAGGGGTGGCCTGAGGCCAAGACCTTCCTGACATTCAGGGCAAAAGATCAATAGGTTAGCAAAAGGCCCAAAACAGGGTTTCTCCACTGAGGCTTTTCTGGTCACACTGATATCTGAGTTTTCTGAGATGCTCCAATTCCCTCCAGCTATCCAGAACATAGCCATGTCGCAGAGTTTGGAGGTGGTACATATTTTGGACACAAAACCATGAACCTATTCTGGAGAGTGGCCAAAATTCAGGAAGAAAACAGAAACTTAGTAAGATAGTAGGTGTTGCCCATCGATAAGGCAACCTGCAGTCCATTACTAAAATGGACAGGATGAATGCTGGGAAGCTTTCTACTAGACAGGACACATCCATTGATGCATTCTCTTTTCTAATGTCTACAACCATGGACACAGTGGGAGACACAGACACAGAAACACTTGCCTTGTCAAAGTTCTTTCTAGAAATAGTCCACTCCAAACCAAACACACCGCCTTTCCTACCTATTCTCAGAACATGAGACAAAACCACAAACTCACACACACACTCAAAAAGGCACCTCCTTCCCCCAAGTAAGTCTGTGACTATCCAGAGTGTCCTTTGACTGGTGGGCCATTTTATGTTCCCCCGAAAAGGCCTGTCTTGTCTTAGATCTGGTCTCCTTGTCAAACACTGTGAAGTTGTCAGGAGCCTGTTCTGACCACTACATGCTTTCTCAGGGCAGGCCCGTCTTCAGAACTCTCCTCGCATTTGGCCATCCTCACATCAGTAGGTACCAAAAAAGACAGACTCTGTCCTTGGTAAATCCAAACATGTGAGCCCACTGGGACTGAGACTGGGACTGGCTCTGTGTGCCTGGCTTCCTGGATCCCAAATTCAGAGAGTTCCATCACCAAGGAAGTGAGGTAGGTCACTTATTTCAAGAATTTAATGAGTTCACTGCCTTGGCAACCACTTTGTTATAACAGTTGCTTCCAAGGGTCCCATGAGATGGAGGATACCCTACTTCCTCTGACACTTTCACTAGTTAGAATGGTATATCAACCATATGGAACCAGAAACAGCTCTCCACATTGTCCTGGTTTGGTCCATATTCTCTCCATTAAGAATAGAGAGGCTGATTCAGACACAACCCTTCATCCTGACAAGGTTGTTTGCCATGGAAGATGACTTTTGCTCTCTCAGGTCCTACATAGCTGCCTAATACTTCTCCAGGGATCATTTCTGCTTGGACCATTGAGTTTCTAAGCAGGTGGAAGATCCCCTACATTCCTGTATTGTAAGACAAACTCTGTCCCTGCTCTTCTGTAAAGGTAGATTGAGGGAACAGTGTATGGTTAGGGTTAATAACAGGTTCGATTTTGGTGAGGTGTCATTCTGTTGGATGAATAATGGTATTGGGAACCTGCGATATTTACAAGAATATATAGGTAAAATATAAGTATGGAAACAGAAATCTAGGTATGATTTGAAGCCCAGAAAGACATTGGGACCTTCATTGGGATACTTAGCTTTGAATTATGTTCTGCACAGATGTCTCAGATAAATCGATATACAATGTTATAGGACCTTGTACCTTGGATGATTGAATGTCGAAGAGAACATCCAGGATAAAAGGGATAGTTGGTAGTATTAGGAAGACAGTTTGTACGTTTAAAAAGAAGAGTGAGTATAAGTTTTGGACCAAAAATTCTTTAGCAATAGGGTTTCGGGTAGAGAGTGAATATGAATGTCAGAACGTGTGAAGAATCAGTCACAATGATGAACTGGGGAAAATATGTAGGAAAGCAGATATCCATAGAGACATTAGGAAATCATGCAAAGTGTAAAGTGAGTGATTGGATTAGACATTTTCAATATGATTGAGTTTCAATATATAATCTTAGGAAAAAACAAATATGTAGTCCCCAAAAAGATTGACAAGTGGGAGCATTAGGCAGCCTGGACATGGATGTTTTTAGTAATCCATGTTCATTTTCCATTTAGACTTTGGTACAATCATAAGTGTGATGTTTGCATTTTCTGACCAGAATATTACTGTGATAAAATGTATATGTGGATCAGGTAACATGAGTATTTCTTCCACCATTTCTTGGAGCCATATTTTGAAGATGTATAAATTAGTATTGTGGGTAAAAATAGATGTACCCTGTGTCTATGAATATAGAGATAATGCATGAATAGAGCGTAGTGTGAATAAATAATATTACTTGTTCCAACTTTAAATGATGGATTAAATTGATATCTAAAAATATTCAGGAAATCTTATATTGATATACATACATTCATTTCAACCAGTAATACATCTAATGGTAATATTAGGGTTGTGGTTTATCCTGAAGTGTGTGTGAGTTTTGCTTCAAACTGATTATGGAAATCAAATATAATATTTTTGGAAAGAAGTCTCATGAAAAGACCAGTCAAGAAACATGGAGGAATACTTGTGTTCTGAAGCAGGAAGTGATTGACATTGAAACAAATGTCTAAAAATTTGTGAACTTGTGGATAAAATATATATCCTACGATGTGCATAAACTGCAGAAATAGTAATGTACCATTGTTGAATAAAAATGAACGTCAAATTATATGTCATGTCCCATAGGAGTCTACTTGCGTTGATATTAAACTGGGTCAGTTACTCTAGAAATATTAGGATTTGTGTGCAGCTTTCACTGAAGTCAGTTTTCAGTACTAGGAAACAAATATATATTTCAAGTTGATGAATAATTCTGAGAATAATCTTGTGAAAAATCGATTATAAATCTAAATACATCAACATGAATAAATTTAGGGAGTATATATAAGACACATATATTTCATATTTTGAAAAATCTGGAGAGTATGTATATATATATATATATATATATATATATATATATATACACACAAAACATACACACAGACTATAAAAAGTAGCAATACATATGCTAATCGAAATTCATCATTAAATATATATAATTCACATATGCAAAAATAATTATTTTACTGAACATGGATTTTTGTATAATGTTTTTCTATTAGGAAGCTCACCCATAGGTTGAATTTTCAGTTTCAACAGCGTTTAGGAGGAGGGATCTCTTCTCACAATTTGTATCTTCCAAGTCAGACAAAACAAAAAAATTAACCTGTGATACCAGGTAGGATTCTATATGTGCATATAAATATACATGTGCTGAATAGTCTATAGAGAAAGGGAGACAGGAATTCACATATTAGTTAATTTTAAAAACACATGGAGAATTATTTTAACCAAAAATTGACTAGATTTATAACACCTACCCTTTATCATGTAAAAGGCAAGTCCAAATATACACCATGCCTCCACTGAACTGCATGTATTTCTATTTTGTTTTGGTTATTTTTCCTCCATCATATTAGGATTAGTAGTCAGAGTCTAGTAGGGTATGGGTTAGTGTCATGGTTTCAGTATTTTGATTGGAAAATAAGAAAATGAATCCAATGTGTATGCAAATATGTGCCACACAAAAATATTCCCACTCTCATCCAGAACAATGAATTGCCATTACCTTCACCCCAAATAAGACACAATTAGAGGAGAAGAGTTAGAAAATCTGTGAATACATATATGGAATGGAACATAATCAGGAGTTCACAACCTTGGAGGTGGTAGAGGAGTTTCCAAAAGTTAGGGTCAGGGTAAACACTCCACAAACATGGAGCTCTGCTGCCCTAAAAACTTCTTGAGAAACTGTCTCTGAGTTCGGGCACTTGAAATATATGTTGTTGTCAGGAGCTTTAGCTTCATTTGTAGTGAGACCATCAAAGATGGGTCTGCATCTATGTGACCTGGAGAACATGGTTTCTTTTTTTTTAATGAACATAAGGGAGCAGTGCTGAATTCTCTCTTTGTAGGTAAACTGTGGCCACTCGGGTCTAAGTGTTTCCCCATGTGGACTGTGAAGCCATTTGGTCATCCTCCACTTTTTGTGGTGTTTCTTGCTGCTGCACTGGGAGTATGGTATTTACTTAACGAAATACAATGAGTTCAACTGGGACAAAATGCTAGAGTGAGTTCTGTCATGTGTGGTGGGTCAGGTTCTCCAGGAGAATGCACCAACAAGTCTTCTATCCAACATAGCTTGTCCCCTTGACCATAGCAACCTGTTTCTTAAAATTGACGTTAAACCTCTCCATATAACGAGATGCCTTTACATATAAGGGTCTGCTGGCTACACTATTTCAGTCACAAGCCATTTGGAATCCAATGGAAGATCCACATGACCCCACCACAGATATTTTATCACACATCTGCACACCACTGCTCTAACCCCACTACTCAGCAGGCTCCAACTTACTGGCATCTCTGTTCTACACCATTTTCATAAAACCAAGTCAATTAAGCCACTGTCTGGTACACTCATGATCAGAAACAGGACATCCAAAGATTCTCCAGTGCCACCTGGTCATAGGAATTTCAAATATATCATGGTATTTATCTGAGATGAGGAAGATAGACGGTAGGATTAAAAAGAAGGGTGAGTAAAGGATTTGGACATTAAGTTCTGCTTCTCCAATTTGACGCGTATTGTCATGCATGGGCGACTCTCATGCCTGGCCTCCGAAAATCCCAACACAATTCATAGCAATACATCTCTAAGGTCATTTCCAAAACTCCGTTTCTAAGGGGAATCACACCAGAGTTCAAGCCCAGGTGGACCCATTTATCTCTTCCAACCGCCACACAAGTGACCACAATTAAAAACAAAACACTCCCACATGGCCCTCATTTTCTTCCATGTAGACACTCATCATAATCCCTTGCTAGAGGTTTCCATGAGGGACACAGTCCAAGACAGTGTCCAAAATAAGCTCCCTTCCCCCTCATTTGCCTAAAGTCAGGGTGGCCTGGGCACCCTTCCTGTGAACCAGGAGTGATCAAATAGGCCTGCCATTAATGCTGCTCTGCTTCTCGAATTTGAGGCCTACTGACTGTGGGGTTTAGATACTTTATGTGAATTGGAGTCATGAGAAAACCCAAGAATCTCTGGGCTTCCCTCTGCAGGGCTTTGAAGAACCCATTTGAGTGAGTCTAGGAGTTGGACCAAAAGTTCTTTAGCAATAAGGTTTTGGTGAGAGAGTAAATGTAAATGTCAGCACATTTGAAGGGTCATTCCCAATGATGAACTGGAGAAAAGGTATTTGAAAGCAGATATCAATGGAGACATTAGGAAATCAGGCAAAGTACAAAGTGAGTGGTAGGATAAGACATTATTAACAGGGTTGAGTTTGAATATATAATCTTAGGAAGAAACAGATATGTAGTCACCAATAGGAATAATATTTGAGAGCATTAGGGAACCAGGACATGGATGTTGTTAGTAATACATGCTCACATTCAATTTAGGCTTTGGTACAGTCATAAGTGTGACCCTTGCATTTTGTGTCAGGAATATTACTGTGATGAAATGTATATGTATATCAGGTGACTAGAGTATTTTTTCCACCATTTCTGAAAGCAATATTTTAAAGACTTATAAATTAGTATTGGGGATACAAATACATAGACCCTGGGTCTATGAATATAGAGATGATGCCTTAATAGACCATACTGTGAATAAATAATATAACAGGTTCCACTTTTAATATTGGATTGAATTGATATCTGAAAATACATAAGAAATTTTATGTTGATATACAATCATTCATTCCAGTTATACATCTAATGGTAATAATAGAGTTATGGTTTATCATGATGGGTGTGTGAGTTTGCCCCAAAAGTGATTATGGAAATCGAAAACAATGTGTTCAGAAAGAAGTCTCATGAAAAAACCAGTCAAGAAAGCTGGAGGAATACATGTGTTCTGAAGCAGGAAGTGATTGAAAGTGAAACAAATGCCTATAAATTTGCTAAATTGTGGAAGAAATATATATCGTATGATGTGCATAAAATGAAGAAAACTAATATACCAGTGTTGAATAAAAATGAACGTCAAAATAGACATCATGGAACATAGGAATCTACTTGCACCGATGTTAAACTGGGTAAGTTACTGTAGAAATATTAGCATTTGTATATACCATTCACTGAATTTAGTTTTCAGTACTAGGAAACAGATATGTAGTTCAGGTGGATGAATATTTCTGAGAATAATCTTGTGAGAAGTTGATTAGAAATCCAAATATATGAACATTAATGAATTTAGGAGTGTATAATAAGACACATATATTTTACATTTTGAAAAATCTGGAGAATATATATATATATATATATATATATATATATATATATATATATATATACACACACACAAAACCCACACAGAGCAATTAAAAAGTAGCAATATATATGCCAATCAAAATTCATCGTGAAATTTATATGATCCACATATCCAAAAATATTTATTTTACTGAACATGGATTTATATATAATGTTGTTCACCTAGGAAGCTCCCCCATAGGTTGAATTTTCTGTTCCACAATTTGTATCTGTCAAGTTGGCCACCTCACAAGTATGTACGTGTGATACCAGGTAGGATTCAATATGTGCATATACAAATACATGTGCTTAATAGGCTACAGAGAAAGGGAGACAGGAATTCACATATTTGTTAACTTTAAAAACACACGGAGAACTACTTCAATTAAAAATTGACTAGATTTATAACTCCAAACCTATGTATTGCAAAAGGCAAGCCCAACTATACACCACCCCTCCTCTGAACTGCTTGTATTTCTATTCTGTTTGAGTTATTTTTCTCCATCACATTAGGATTAGTAGTCAGAGTCTAGCAAGCTATGGGTTAGTGTCAGGGAATCAGTATTTCGAATGGAAAATTGGAAAATGAACACAATGTGTATGCAAATATGTGCTACACAAAAATCTTCTTATTCTCTTCCAGAAAAATTTATTTTAATTAACTCCGCCCCAAGTAATACAGAATTAGAGAAGAAGAGTTAGAAAATCTGTGAATACATATCTGGAATGGAATATGCTCAGGAGTTCACAACCTTGGAGCTGTTAGAGGAGTTTCCCAAAGTAAGGGACACAGTAAACATTTCTCAAATGTGGAGCTCTGGTGCCCTAAAGACTTCTTGGGAAACTGCCTATGTGGTTGGGCACTTGAAATATATATTGTTTTCAGGAGCTTTTGATTTCTTTCTAGTGAGACCATCAAAGCTGGGTCTGCATCTATGTGACCTGGAGGACATGGATTCTTATTTTCCAATGTACATGAGGTAGCAGTGCGGAATTCTCTCTTTGTATGTAAACTGTGGCCATTGTGGGCTAAGTGTCTCCCTGGGGGACTGTGAAGCCATTTGGTCATCCTCCAATTTTCATGGTGTTTCTTGCTGCTGCACTGGGACTTTGGTATTTGCTTCACGATATACAAGGAGTTCAAATGGGACACAGTGGTGGAGGAAGTTCTGTCTTGTGCGGTGGGTCAGGGTTCTCAGGAGAATGCACCAAGCAGGCTTCTATCCCTCATAGCTTGCCCCCTTGTCCATAGAAACCTGGTTCTGAACATTGCCCTGAAACCTCTCCATATAACAATATGCCATTTCATTGAACATTCTGCTGACTGCACCATGTCAGTCACAAGCAATTTGGAAGCTAATGGCAGATTGACATGGCCTCACAAAGATGTTTTATCATACACCTTCCCACCTCTGCTCTAGGCCCACCACTCAGTAGGCTCCAACTTACTGGTATCTCTGTTCTACACCATTTTTATGAATCCCAGTCAATCAAGGCACTGCCTGATAGATTCATGAATGATGTAGGACATCCAAATGTTCCCAGTGCGACCAGGTCATGGGAAATTCAAAAATTTCATGGTATTTATCTAGGCATTTTTCAAGGATGAAGTTGGAGGCACTGTGGGTTTTAATTCATTCGGGAACCATTAAATGGTGAGGATGCTCATTTCAATGAACGCTATCGAGAACTCTCACAGGCAAGACTTTCCAAAGAGTGGCCAAAAGGTCACATGAAGCCAGGCTCATTGAGGTCTACAATGTGAGGTCCATGTTTGTTTTGATTCTCAACTATGGCTGACATGCCTTTAAGAATAAAATCATGTGATATCCTGGCTGAGATTCCCAGTGCTCTGTGGAAAGGTACCCTGGGCCTATATCTCAGTTTCCATGGGCGACTCTCATGCGTGTCCTCCTAAAATCCCAACACAAGTCATGGCAATACTTCTCTGAGGTCAGTTTCAGAACTCACTCTCTAAGGGGAATCACGCCACTGTTCAAGCCCAGGTGGACCCAGTCACCTCTTCCAACCGCCACACAAATGAAAACAATTGAAACCAAAAAAAATCACACATGGCCCTCATTTTATTTCATATAGACACTGAACATAACCTCTTGCTAGAGGTTTCCATGAGGAGCACAGTACAAGACAGTATCCAAAATAAGCTCCCTTGCCCCTCGTTTGCCTAAAGTTTGAGTGGCCTGGACACCCTTCCTGTGAAACAGGAGTGATCCAATAGGCCTGCATTTAATACTGCTCCACTTCTCCAATTTGAGGCCTACTGACTGTGGGATTTAGATTATTTATGTGTATTGGAGTCATGATAAAACCCAAGCACCAATGGGCTAGCCTCTGCAGGGCTTTAAAGAACTCATTAGACCCAAAGGATCCTTATTCTCACTTGATGGAGGTCAGGAAACTTACAGAGAAAGACAAGAGAATTCACCCACAATGACTGCTCTTTTGGCCATTTTGGTGTTGGATGCATACATGGGATCTTTCTTTACATCCATCAGGTGCTGACAATCTAAGCCACAGCCTCACACTGGGCCAAGAGCCTGATTCAGACACATCCCTTTCCAAAGCAATTAAGCAAAGAGACACAGGTGATGCCCATTCATTTCCATTAGAAAACGGTTTTCTTCAGGCTTCACAAACGGGTTGGCCTGAGGCAAAGTCCTTCCTGACTCAGGGGAAAAGAACAATTGTTAAGCAAAAGGCCCAACCACGGTTTCTCCACTGAGATGTTAGTAGTCACACTAATATCTGAGTTTTCTGAGATGCTCGCCATTCCCTTCAGCTATCCAGTATATGGCCATGTGACAGAGCTTGGTGGTGGTACATATCTTGGACACAAAACCATGAGCCTATTCTGGAGAGTGGCCAGAATTCAGGAAGAAAACTGGAACTTAGGAAGATAGCAGGTGTTACCCATTGATTATGCAAGCCCTGGTCCATTCATTAATTGGGCAGGATGAATGCTCGGAAGCTTTCTAATAGACAGGACACATCCATTGATGCATTCTTTTTTTCTAATGTCTACAACCACGGACACAGTGAGATACACAGACATAGAAACACACGCCCTGTGAAACGACTTAGTAGAAACATTTCACTCCAAACCTCAAAACCGTCTTTCCTACCTATTCTCAGAACATGAGACAAAACCACAAACCCACACCAACACCCAAAAAGGCACCTGCTTCCCTCAAGTAGGTCTGTGACTATCCAGAGTGTCCTCTGACTTCTGGACCATACTATGTTCTCCCAAAATGGCCTGTCCTTTATCAGATCTGGTCTCCTTGGTCAACTCTGTGAAGTTGTCAGGAGCTAGTGGTGAGCCACTACCTGCTTTCTCAGGAATGGCCCCTCTTCAGAGCTTTTCTGGTATTTGGCCATTCTCACATCAGTAGGTACCAAGAAAGATTGACTCTGTCCTTGGTAAATCCAAACAAGTGAGCCCACAGGGACTGTGACTGAGACTGGCTTGGATGCCTGGCTTCCTGGATCCCATGTTCAGAGAGTTCCATCACCACGGAAGTGAGGTGAGGTCACTTCCTTCAGGAACTGAATGAGTTCACTGGCTTGGCAACCACTTTGTCCTAACAGTTGCTTCCAAGGGTCACATGAGATGGTGGCTGCCCCAACTTCCTGTGACACTTTCACAAGTTAGATTGGTATATCAACCATAGGAACCTGGGAACAGCTCTCCACAGAGGCCTGGTTTGTTCCATCTTCTCTACATTAGGACGAGAGAGGCTGATTTGGACACAACCCTTCATCCTGGCCAGGTTGTTTGTCATGTAAGATGACATTTACTCTCCCAGGTCCTTCATAGCTGCCTACATCTTCTCCAGAGGACATTTCTGCATGGACCTTTGAGGTTCTCAGCAGGTGGAAGATCCACTACATTCCTGTATTGTAAGACTAACTCTGTCCCTCCTCTCTGTAATGTTAGATTGAGGGGAAAGTGTACGGTTAGTGTTAATAACATTTTCGATTTGGTTAGGAATCATTCTGCTGGATGAATAATGGTATTGGGAACCTGTGATATGTATGAGAATATATAGGTGAAATACATGTATGAAAACAGAAATCTAGGTAAGTTTTGAAGCCCAGAAGAGAATTGGGCCCTTGATTGGGATACTTAGCTTTGAATTAGGTTCTGCACAGATGTGTCAGATTAATCAATATTCAATGGCCTAGGACCTTGTACCTTGGATGATTGAATGTAGAAGAGAACATCCAGTCAAAAAGGGATAGTCGGTAGTTAAAGGTTAATAAAATAGGTACTTGTCACTTCCTGTTTCTCTGTATGCTTAACAAAACACTTTTGAAATCTTGAGAACTCTTTGCTAATCTTGTTCCCAGAATGTGCTCTCCCCAACTGCCAAACTGCAGAATGTACTCCCTCACCCGTGTGCACGCACACTGCCCACTCACCCGGACCCATCGATAAACTTTCCTCCCTGCCCTCTCCAAGAAAATTATATAAACTCTGCTTAAGGTGTTCTCAGGGCTCTCATCTCTTTTCAATTGAGCTCTGAGCCCCAGCATGCTGGACCCCCAATAAACCCTTTGCTGTTGCATGTGACAATCTCTTTGTGGTCTCTTCCTCCAAGGCTTGCCCGACCTTTTCATATGGAGGTTCCACTGAAATCCAGCAGCGGCGAATGTGAGACCCCATGTGTCGTGGCTTTCACTATTTGTGTATCTTTCATTATGGGACAGAGCACTTCAATGCCTCTGTCCCTGACCATTGATCACTGGCCCAAAGTCCACATAAGGGCTCAGAATCTTTTTTATTTAGTAAAACACTGGACCTGGAAGACGCTCTGTGCCTCAGAATGACCCACCTTTCGAGTCGGATGGCCTCTAGAAGGATCTTTCTACTTCCCACTAATTTAAAAAGTTAGAGATATTGTCTTTTAGCCAGTGCCACATAGCCATCTGGATCATTCCGCCATATATCTTAACTTTGCAGGACCTCTGCAAATCTCCTCCTCCATGGGTGAAGCCTTTCCTTACCGCTGCCCCTGCTCCTACTCCTTCCCCCATGATCTCTCAAACCCTCTGCTCTTCTTCCTTCTCCACCCTCTGTTCTCCCTGAGTCACAAGATTTGACTCTACTGGATTCTCCTCCCCCTCCTTATCCCCTGCCCTCTTCCCCCAATCCCCAACACCCTCTAAGTGATTCCCCTGCTGCTGACTCAGCCTCTCTGCAATTGGAGGAGCACAGCACCCTCCAGATAGCTCCCCAGTGGCACACACAGCCCTTCCTTCCCTTGAGGAAGCTGGCCCGGCTATAGGAACTCGCCAGCAGTGAATAGTTGAAAACACTGGAACTCCCATGATGCTCCCCCTCCATCCCTATGGGCCAAAGATTGACGACGGCCATGGGGGAAAAAATGCAAGCCTACCAGTTTTGGCCATTCTCCTCTTCAGACGTACATAATTGGAAATATAACAATCCCCCTTTTTCTGAGCACCCCACCTGGCACACAGGTCTGGTTGAGTCATTGATGTTTTCACACTAGCCTACTTGAGATGACTGCCAACAACTCATAGGGACTGTCTTCATGACAGGGGATCAAAATAGAATACTCCTGGAAGCTGGAAAAAAATATCCTCTGACCAGATGCGTGACTGACACAACTTCCCAAGATAATCAAAGCCAGCTTTCCTTTGAACCAACCCAACTGTGGCCCCCAAATCTTTGAAGGTAGGGAGCATCTGTTCACTTATCACCGGGCTCTAATAGTGGGTTTCCATGCGGCCGCTAGGCGACCAACTAATTAGGCCAAGGTAAGAGAGATTATTCAAGGGCCTGAAGAACCTCTCTCTATGTTTCTAGAGAGAATTATGGAGGCATATAGAAGATACACTCCTTTCAATCCTCAGGCAGAGGATCAAAAGTCATCTGTCACAATGGCCTTTATTGGGCAAGCTGCCCCGGATATTAAAAGAAAGTTAAAATTCTTAGATGGATTACAAGATATGACTTTGAGAGATTTAGTCAGAGAAGCTGAGAAGGTATACTTTAAGAGAGAAACTGAGGAAGAGAAGGGAACAAAGGGAGGATAAAAGAAACAAAAGACAGACTAAGGCGCTGACTAAGGTCCTGGTCACAACAACAAATAGGCCAGAAATTAAGAAAC
Organism: Callospermophilus lateralis; assembly: GCF_048772815.1. NCBI lineage: Eukaryota > Metazoa > Chordata > Mammalia > Rodentia > Sciuridae > Callospermophilus > Callospermophilus lateralis. The sequence goes on along the minus strand of NW_027514376.1, from coordinate 920,759 downwards.
AGGGAGACAGGAAGGGATACCTGGGCCCACGCCAGAGGCCACTCCTTGCCTCAGATCACTGTGCCTACTGTAAAAAAAAAAGGACACTGGGCCAAAGAGTTCCCTAGAAAGAGACAGCCACTCCTGCCAGCCATTCTGACTCTTGAGGATGACTCCAAAAGTCGGGGCTAACATCCCCTCCCGGAGCTCAGGGTAACTTTTGAAGTGTAGGGGACCCCAGTAAACTTTGAAGTGGATACAGGGGCAATATACTCAGCCCTCAAGGCCCCATTGGGCCATCTATCAAATTAAAGTTCTCTAGTTCAAGGGGCAAATGGCAGTAAGTATCGGGCTTGGACAACTAAGAGAACCATAGACCTGGGAAAAGGAAAATCCATCAATCCTTCCTAGTAATCACAGAATGCCTGGCCCCATTGATGGGCAGAGATCTGCTCACCAAGCTCTGGGCCAAAATAACTTTTAACCCTGAAGGCAACCAAGTGGGATTTCTAAATCCTTCAGTAAAAACTCCTATAGTCATGGCTCTAACTATGTCAGTAGAAAATGTACATCAACTCACTCAACTTTGTTCAAAGAAACTGCAGGCATTCCTGAAGGATCAAGAACAGAGTTTTCCACTGACCAAATCACAGCAAAAGGACTGAATGGGTAACAAAAGCCTGTCGGGTCCATCAATTGGTTTATGCTTACCCTTCCAAGCTTCCTGGAAGAAAGCACCTAGGAGGAAAAAGACCAGGACAATTCTGGGAAGTGAACTTTACTGAAATTAAGCATGCAAGGTATGGACTTAAATATCTCCTAGTCTTTGTAGATACATTTTCAGGATGGATTAAAGCCTTCCCCACCAAAAAAAAAGAAAGAAAGAAAGAAAGAAAGAAAGAAAAAGAAAGAAAGAAAGAAACAGCACAAATGGTGGTCAAGAAGATCCTGGAAGATTTTTTTCCAAGATACGACCTGCCTAAGGTAACAGAGTCTGATAATGGACCTGCATTCATGACCCAGGTACGTTAGGGGTTAGCCAGTACCCTGGGGATTACATTGTGCTTATAGACCACAGAGTGCAGGACAGGTAGAATGAATGAATAGAACCATTAAAGAGACCTTAATGAAATTAAGCTTAGAGACCGACATAAAAGATTGGACAATGCTTCTGCCTTATGCAATGTTTCATGCAAGAAATTCTCTCTCTGTTTCTTTGTGTAACCTCACCCACTATGAAATTCCCTATGGGGCCCCTATTCCAGTAAGGGACCTAACCCCAACTCTAAGACCTAACGATCCCTTCCACACCACCATGCTTGACAGACTTACAGCTGTTGAAAGAACTCAGCGATACCTGTGAAAACAGCTGGCCACTGCCTACCAACCTGGAGATGAGGGGACTCCACATCAATATCAAGTAGGAGACTTTGTCTATGTAAGACAACATCAGGTGTCATCCCTGGAACCCCACTGGAAAGGACCATACCAGGTTCTACTTATAACACCTACAGTGGTAAAGGTAGACAGAATCACTTCCTGGATCCTGGCCTCTCATCTCAAGCCTGCACCCTGTCCAGACTCTGCCTGGAAACTGGAAGAGACTGGTAACCCTTTCAAATTGTGTATTCGCCAGGTGGATGAAGCTATAGAGTCTCTCCTTGACCACCAGTAGTTCTAACCCTCATCAGCCCTTTCAGCAGCGATGGCTGATCACAAATCCTACTGGAGAAGAAGTATAATCTATCTCACATATAGCCCACTTTGGGAACTGGTGGCCATTTTTCCACCCAGACATTTGTTAGCTGGCTATAGGTCTTTCCTATTAGGATATCCCTGATGAAGAGGATACCACTAAAATTCCATTAAATACCTTTTGTACCATAAATAATGGAAACAAACATTATGGATGTCGGGACAGGTAAGCCAGGTGCAGGTTGGCTAGCCTAGATTACTATGTTTGCCCGGCAGACAATCAAAGCCACAAACAGCAACAGCTGTGTGGAGGAAAAGCCAATTTCTTCTGTAAGTCATGGGGATGTGAGCATACAGGGGCTTCCTGATGGAACCCGAACTCCTCATCAAATTCTGTACACAGCATTGGCCATATGACCAATTAGATAACCAAAACCCATGGCCCCCAGAGGGGTCTCTAGATCCTCAAATACTGTGTGACCTTTTTAACTTCTGCAAGTGCTCAAAAGGGTAAAAGGAGATTCCCCTATGTGGAGGCCTTTTCCCTCCTTTGCTCACATCCTGAACTATGCTTCTCCAATAGATCCTCACCCTCAGCCTTCATCTCCAGACTATCTGCTGTCACTCCAAACTCAGCAACCTGATTTCTTCCCTTCAATTACTAGATCAAAAACCCAAACCAACACCGGTTCTCAGACCATTGCCCCCTGGCTGAGAAGCAGGTACTGAGGTACCCCTTCACCGACTCACTCCTCTCTTCTCTTGTCACTGCCCGCACTGGGTCCCACCAGGTCCTCTTTCCAGCTAACCCATAGCTCAAACCAGCTGAGGAGAGCCCTCAGACCCTTATCCAAATGTAATGAAAATGGCCTTTAAAGTTGCTCTTTCATCACTGAAAACAGGTTACTAAAAATTTAAAGTCCCTCACAGGCTTTGTGGATACTCACTCCCTTCTTCCCCTCTGCTCTACCTGTTCTACTGCTCAAGTTTTGTTGCTAGGAATATCCCAAACCCCTTTCCCATTATTCTTTTACATCTCTCCTTTCTCATTCTCAGATCCATGAAGCTGCTCTAAGCCCCGACTTCTCTGTCTCCCCCCTCTGTACCAGGCCCACAGAAAAGTTTTCACTGACCTTCTCCAGGAGTCTTCACCATGGCTGACTTTAGGACTTTCAGCAAAAAAGTCCCTATAAACGATTTCAGTGTAGATAACCTTCCTCATTTAATGTTGCCCTGTTCCACTTGGCCACTGGCTAAAAATAATCAGCACTCCTAAGCTAGAAACCCCCTTACTAGTTTTTCACAAAATATGTGAACAATTCCTCTGGCCTTGAACTGGGGCTTCACAGAGATGGCAACATTTCTAAGATAAAGAAGTTACCATCTGGGCTCCATGGTAACAGCTGGCAGGGGGAAAAAAAGAAAGGGAAGTAAAAGCTCTCCCCCACCCAGTTGTCCTTGAAAAGTTAACTTGCCCAGAACAGAGAAAAAAAAACAGAAACAAAAACAGCTTTTTGTGAACTTCTGCAGAGTGTGATCTTCTGAGCCACTTCTCTTACATGTTGGGTACAAAATTCTGAAACTACCTAAACTTGGAATTCAGAAGATTAATTTATTACAACCGAAGCAATGCCCTCTGAATCTGGGTGCAACCAAATAGGACTGTTTCACTGTCTTTGGTGCTATCTTAGGTGCCTTGCCTTGTCCGTCCCTACAACAGTATAATTCTATATAGTAAAACATTGTTGATGTTTTCATGAAATGAAAAACGGATGTGATTAATTGTGTAATGGTGCATATGTTACCCAGAATGCTCTATCATGACGCAGGTTCATTTGAAGATCGAATAGGTGGGACATACAACCCGGTTTCACTGGGAACATATGTCCCTCACTTTAGCCATCCTATAAAGAATAGGAGTTGCCACAAGGGTGGGCACAGGAACCACTGCCCTGGTCCATGGGACACAACAAATGACCCAGTTAGAAGCAGAAATAGACCAAAACTTAAATATATTAGAAACCTCCATAACAGCTTTGCAGGAATCTTTAACCTCTCTCTCTGAAGTTCTTTTACAGAACAGTTGAGGGTTGGACCTCCTCTTCATGAGTGAAAGGGACCTTTGTGCTGCATTGAGGGAGGAATGTTGTGTGAAGTTGTCAGAAGCCAGTGGTGAGCTACTACCTGCTTTATCAGGAAAGGCCCCTCTTCTTAGCTTTCCTGTCTTTTGGCCATCCTCACATCAGTAGGTACCAAGAAAGACAGACTCTGTCCTTGGTAAATCCAAAAAAAGTGAGACCACTGGGACTGGGACTGGGACTGGTTGTGCTTGCCTGGCTTTCTGAATCCCACGTTTAGAGAGTTCCATCACCCAGGACGTTATGTGAGGTAACCTCAATCAGGAAGTGAATGAAGTCACTGCCTTGGCAACCACTTTGTCCTAAGAGTTGCTTCCAAGGGTCCCATGAGATGGAGTGTGCCCCTACTTCCTGTGACATTTTCACACGTTGGAATGGTATATCAACCATAGGCACCCGAGAACAGCTCTCCACACAGGCCTGGTTTGGTCAATCTTCTCTACATTAAGATGAAAGAGGCTGATAAAGACACATCCCTTCATTCTGACCAGGTTGTTTACCATGGAAGTTGAGTTTTCCTCCCTCAGGTCCTTCATAGCTGCCTACAACTTCTCCCGGGTATCATTTCTGCATGGTCCTTTGAGGATCTCAGCAGGTTGAAGATCCCCTACATTCCTGTAGTGTAAGACCAACTTTTTCCCTGCTATTCTGTAAAGTTACATTGAGGGAACAGTGTATGGTTAGGGTAATAACAGGTTTTATTTGGGATAGGAATCATTCTGCTGGATGAATAATGGTATTGGGAACCTGTGATATTTACAAGAATATATAGGTGAAATATAAGTATAAAAACAGAAATCTAGGTAAGATTTGAAGCCCAGAAGAGCATTGGGCCCTTGATTGGGATACTTAGCTTTTAAATATCTTCTAAACAGATGTCTCAGATAAATCGATATACAATGGCATAGGACCTTGAAAATTGGATGATTGAATGTAGAAGAAAACATCCACTCATATAGGCATAGTTGGTAGGATTAGGAAGACAGTCAGTAGGTTTAGGAAGAAAAGTGAGTATAGGATTTGGACAAAAAGTTCTTTAGCAATAGGGTTTGCGGTAGAGAGTGAATGTAAATGTCACCACATGTGAAGAGTCAGACACAATGATGAACTGGGGAAAATATATGGGGAAGCAGATATCAATGGAGATATTAAGAAATCACGCAAAGTATAAATTGAGTGATAGGATTAGACATTTTCAACAGGGTAGAGGTTGAGTATAAAATCTTAGAAAGAATCAAATATTTAGTCACCAATAGGATTGACATTTGAGAGAATTAGGCAATCTGGACATGGATATTGTTAGTAATCCATGCACACTTTCCATTTAGGCTTTGGCACAGTCATAAGTGTGAACTTTGCATTTTGTTTCCAGAATATTACTGTGATAAAGTGCATATGTAGATCAGGTGACATCAGTATTTCTTCCACCATTTCTGTGGGCAATATTTTGAAGGTGTATAAATTAGTATAGGGTGTACAAATAGGTGTTCCCTGTGTCTAGGAATATAGATAAAATGAATGAATAGACCATACTGTGAATAAATAATATTACTGGTTCCAACTTTAAATATTGGATTGAATTGATATTTACAAATTTACAGGAAATCTTATATTGAGATACATACATTCATTACAACCATTTATACATCTAATGGTAATATTAGGTTTATGGTTTATCATGAAGAGTGTGTGAGTTTTGCTTTAAAAGTGATTATTGAAATCTAAAATAAAATGAAGTATCATGAAAAGACCAGTCAAAAAACATAGAGGAATACTTGTGTACTGAAGCAAGAAGTGATTAAAAGTGAAACAAAAGCCTATCAATTTGCAAAATTGTGAATGAAATATATATCCTATGATGTGCATAAACTGAAGAAATAGTCATGTAACAGTGTTGAATAAAAATGAAGGTCAAAATACACATCATGTCCCATAGGAATCTACTTGCATTGATGTTAAAGTGGGTCAGTTACTGTAGAAAAATTAGGACTTCTATGCACCATTCACTGAATTTTGATTTCAGTACTAGGATACAATATGTATTTAAGGTGGATGAATATTTCTGAAAATTACTTTGTGAACATTTGGTTATAAATCCACATTCATGAACATGAATGCATTTAGGGATTGTATAATAAGACACATATATTTTACATTCTGAAAAATCTGGAGAGTGTGTGTGTGTATATATATATATATATATATATATATATATATATATATATATATATAAAGAGAGAGAGAGAGAGAGAGAGAGAGAGAGAGAGAGAGAGAGAGGCATTAAAAGGTAGCAATATATATGCCAATCGAAATTCATCATGAAATATATAACATCCACAGATCCAAAACTATTCATTTTACTGAACATGGATTTATGTATTATATTGTTCAACTAGGAAGCTCACCCATAGTTTTAATTTTCAATTCCAACAACGTTTAGGAGGAGTGACCTCTTCTAAAAATTTGTATCTGCCAAGTCAGCCATCTAACAAAAATGTACATGTGATACCAGGTAGGATTCTATATGTACATTCAAAAATACATGTGCTGAATAGCCTACAGATAAAGGGAGATAGGAATTAACATATTTGTTAACTATAAAACACATGGAGAACTATTTCAATTTAAAATTGACTAGATTTATAACACCTACCCTTTATCATGCAAAAGGTAAATCCAACTATACACCATGCCTCTCTAAACTGCTTGTATTTCTATTCTGTTTGGGTTCTTTTTCTCCATCACTTTAGGATTGCTGCAATCTGGCTGGGCACAATTCAGGAGCCACTTGTCAAAAGAAACTAAAATTACTTTTAGAACCACACATGACTAAAAATTAGCTCCTCGGGAAAAACCCTCAGAGCCCAACTGCCACTACTGGCTTCCCACAAGCTCTCAACCTCCACACTCCTTCTCTTGAGGTCGATTGGCTGGGTCGTGTGGGCAGAGCCCAAAAAGTCCCACAATGAGCAGCTCCGTTGTCTGAAAGGGTGGGGAAACAGCCCAATGGCATTACCACAGAGGAGCCAATCAGCTAGATATTGCTGGGGCTGCTGTGAGCCAATCATCAGCTTGCAGTCTGAAAGGGTGGGGAAACTGCTCAATGAGCATCTCCAATGAGCATCACCGCAGAGGAGCCAATTAGCTTGATGTTGCTGGGGCCGCTGTTAGCCAATCATCAGCCGGCAGTCTGAAAGTTTGTTTGGCCCCTTGGGCTGTGCCTCTCAACACCTCCCCCTCTCTGTTTAAACAACAAGCATGTGGCTTAGGGACCATGCCTGCCTTAGGTTGTCCAATAGTACATATGGTGCTTACCCATTATCGAATGAGCTGACCTCAAGGTATCAGCCTCCAGTCTTAGATTGGTACCATTGCAATTGGATCTTACCCGTCACTAGCTACAGGTCCAGTATACAGTCACACCTGTGGAGAGGTCTTTGTACCAGCGGGGGGTGAGGTTCTTTGTCTCACCTCTGTTGGCCCCCAAATTTTAGCTGAACGACCATGACAGCAGAAGGGAGGAAGATACACCAAGCCAATTGACGGCTCCTTTTGGAAAAATTGTACCACCGATGACATCATCAGCAAAAATACCCCAACACTACCACAAGTCAATTCACCAACATATTGTTCACAATGCATGCAGGTGAGTTCACAATGCATACAGGTGATACATAGTCGAGGCAAGTTCTGCAAGCAGTTCAGTGATGGCTATTGCAGAAGCTGTAGATTGGTTTTATCTTTGTCTTTACAGGCACTGGGATGAAGATAGGAATTTTGGCAATAATGGCCAAAGAAAAATTATGTAACATTCCAGAAGGTACTAAAAGAAAACAATTTTCTTAACAATTTACATTGTCTTGAAGAGAATTATTAAATATAATGAAAAGAAAAGGTGAAAGTAAACAAACATATCTGTTAACCTCCTTTTTTGTACACATTTTAAAACAATCCTCAACAGGTGTTTACCCAATTTAAATTAAAACATTTACATCAAGTGTATAAAAATATATTTGGATCCATTTTTTCATGAGCGCTCATCATATATGATATATGGACATACGTACATTCAAACATATAACAAAAAACACAAGTGTGCACACGTAATATAATACATACAACACATAACATAAGAGTAAAGGCCTTATAACATTTTACAGGTGAAATCTCCATTGCAATGTCTAAAAACTCTATAGTCCAAAAATAGAACTGATCAGCAAAACATTAACCTAGGTTTGTATGAGCTCAAAAAACAAAATAGAACTTCATGACATGGGAAAGGGTAATAATAAAATAGATATTGAAAAAAGCATCCTGGATTTGTCACAGATGTAAGAATAGCCAAACTGGAGTTCTGGATATCAGCTGTTATGGATTTGAGCAAAATCATATTTTTTTAATCTGTAGAAATCGCTTTAGTTAGTCTCTCTGGAATCCAAATCGGCTGCTGTTCTCCCTGTGGAAACACACAAACAGACCTCCAACTCCAGACAATTACTGGGTCAGGACATTTCCATTGTCCTGTTAGAATATCCTTCCAAAGTACCTTGGGCTTATGTACATTTTTTGGACACATATGCCTTTCCACAGGAATAAGCCCTGATGAATCCAAATTTCCAAAGTTTAGAGTAAAAAGGGTTATTTTAAGTTTATCTTTGGGGAATATATACCCCTTCCCAATTCCTTTTTTTTTTTGTTTAATTAGTACGTTTTAATAGTTTGATGAGCTCATTTAACTATGCCTTGTCCCTGCGGATTGTATGGGATTCCTGTTATATGAGTAATGCAAAATGATGAGCAAAATTCTTTAAAAGAGGTAAAAGTATAACCAGGGGCAACATCTGTTTTTAACTGTTTTGGAATGCCCACAGTGGCAAAATTTTGTAAGCAATGAGCTATAACATCTTTAGTTTTTTTTCTCCGGCATGAAGGGAGTCCATCAAAAATTCAGAAGAAGTATCAACTGTAACATGCAAATATTTTAATTTTCCAAATTCTGGCAAGTTTGTGACGTCCATCTGCCAAATATGGTAAGGTATCAATCCTCTAGGATTGACTCCAAGATTAACTTGTGGTAAAATGGTCACACAATTTTGACATTGTTTTATTATTTGTCTAGCTTGTTCCTTAGTTATTTTAAAGCGCTTATGTATAGTATTAGCATTGACATGGAATTTTTTATGAAAATTTGTAGCTTCTTCTACTGTAGAGAAAATATGTATGTCATGCGTAGTTTTATCTGCTAAATCATTACCCAAACTAAGGGCTCCAGGCAATCCTGTATATGTCCTGATATGCCCTATAAAGGACGGATCTTTTCTGTCCCAGATTAGACTTTGTATAGTGGAAAGAAAAGAGAAAACAGGAGAGGAAGGGGAAATTTGTTTCTTCCTAAGATTATATATTCAAACTCAACCCTGTTGAAAATGCATAATCATATCACTCACTTTATACTTTGCCTGATTTCATAATGTCTCTAAAGATATGTGGTTTCCTGCATATTTTCACCAGTTCACCATTGTGACTGACCCTTCACATGAACTTATGTTCACTTTCACTCTCTAACCACAACCCTAATGCTCCAGAACTTTTGTTCCAAATCCTATACTCACTCTTCTTCCTAAACCAACTCTGTACCTAATTCTACCTACTATCCGTTTTTGACTGGATGTTCTCTTCAACATTCAATCATCCAAGCTACAAGGTCCGATGCCATTGTATATCTATTTATCTGAGACATCTGTACACAATGTAAATCAAAGTTAAGTATCCCAATCAAGGGCCCAATGCCCTTCTGAGCTTCAAAATTACCTAGATTTCGGTTTTAATTCATATATTTAACCTCTATATTTTTATAAATATCTCAGGTTCCCAATACCATTATTCATCCCGCAGGATTATTCCTAACTCAAATCAAACATTTTATTAGCCCTAAGAATACACTGTTCTATCAACCTAAATTTAAAGAAAAGCAGGGACAGAGTTGGTCTTACAATACAGGAATGTAGGGGATCTTCCACCTGCTGAGAACCTCCAAAGTCCATGCAGAAATGAATCCTGGAGAAGATATAGTCAGCTATGAAGGATCTGCGAGAGCAAAAGTCATCTTCCATGGCAATCACCCTGGTCAGGATGAAGGGATGTGTCTGAATCAGCCTCTCTCTTCTTAATGTAGAGGAGATTGACCAAACCAGGCCTGTGTGGATAGCTATTCCCGGGTTCCTAAGGTTGACATACCATTCTAACTTGTGAAAGTTTCAAAGGAAGTAGGGGAAGCCTCCATCTAATGGGACACTTGGAAACAACTATTAGGACAAAATGGTTTACAAGGCAGTGAATTTATTCAGTTCCTGAAGGGAGTGACCTCACCTCACTTTCTTGGTGATGGATCTCTCTGAACTTGGGATACTGGAAACCAGGCACATAGAGCCAGTCCCAGTCCCAGTCCCAATGGGCTCACTTGTTTGGATTTACCAAGGACAGAGTCAGTCTTTCTTTGTACCTACTGATGTTAGGATGGCAAAAGCAAGGAGAGCTCTGAAGAAGGGCCTTTCCTGAGAAAGCAGGTAGTGGCTAAACACTAGCTTCTGACAACTTAACAGAGTTGGTCAAGGAGAACAGACCTGAGACAGGACAGGACTTTTCAGGGGAAAATTGTATGGCCCACCAGTCAGAGGACACTCCCTAGAGTCACAAACCTACTTGGGGGAAGGAGGTGCCAATATGGGTGTGGTTTTGGGTTTATGATTTTGTCTCATGTTCTGAGAATAGGTAGGAAAGGTGGTTTGTTTTTTTGGGTTGAACTGTTTCTAGTAAGACGTTTGACAAGGCGAGTGTTTCTATGTCTGTGTATCCCACTATGTCCGTGGTTGTAGACATTAGAAAAGAGAATGCATCAATGGATTTGTCCTGTCTTGTAGAAAGCTTCCCAGCATTCATCCTGCCCAATTAATGAATGGATTGCAGCTTTCCTTAAGGATGGGCAACACCAACGATCTTAGTAATTTTCAATTTTCTTTCTGAATTCTCGCCAATCTCCAGAATAGGCTCATGGTTTTGTGTCCAAGATATGTACCACCTCCAAGCTCTGTGACATGGCCATGTACTGGATAGATGAAGGGAATGGCGAGCATCTCAGAAAATGCAGATATCAGTGTGACCAGTAAACTCTCAGTGGAGAAACCCTTCTTTGAGCCTTTTGCTTACATAATGTTCTGTTGCCTTGAATGTCAAGAAGTTCTTTGTTTCGGACCACCCCTTTGTGAAGCCTGAAGAAAACAGTTTTCAGATCTAAATGAATGGGCACAACCTGTGGCTCTTTGCTTACTTGCTTTGGAAATGGATGTGTCTGAATCCAACTCTATGCCCTGTGTGAGGCTGTGTCTTAGATTCTCTGCAACTGATAGATCTAAAGAAAGATCCCATGTGTGCATCCAAAACCAAAATGGCCAAAAGAGCAGTCATTGTGGGTGAAGTTTCTCTCCGTCCTCTGTTAGGTTCTTGACGTCCATCAAGTGAGAATTGGGATCCTTTGGGTCAAATGAGTTTTTCAAAGCACTGCAGATGTGGTTGGGTTTTCTTATGACTGAAATTCACATAAAGAATCTACACCTGACAGTCAGTAGGCCTCAAATTGCAGAAGAAGATCAGTATTAATGGCAGGTGTATTTGATCAATCCTGGTTCACTGGAAGGGTTTCCAGGCCACCCTGACTTTAGGCAAATTAGCGGCAAGGGAGCATGTTTTGGACACTGTCTTGGGCTATGCCCCTCATGGAAACGTCCAGCCAGAGGTTATGATGAGTGTCTATATGGAAGAAGATGAGGGCCATTGGGGAGTGTTTTGGTTTTAATTGTGGTCATTTGTGTGGCATTTGGAAGAGATGACTGGGTCCACCTGGGCTTGAACTCTGGTGTGATTCCCCTTAGAGACTGAGTTCTGGAACTGAGCTCAGAGAAGTATTGCCATTAATTGTGTTGGGATTTTATGAGACCACGCATAAGAGTCGCCCTTTAAACTGAGATCTAGCATTGAAGTGCTCTGTCCCATAATGAAAGATCCACAAACAGTGAAAGCAATGACACATGAAACAGACAAGACAAGACAATAAAGACAGGCAATGGACGTCCAACACTGAGATCAGGACTGAGTAGCCGGCAATAACCAATGGGCTGGCAATACCGAATCCAAAACAAAATATCACTGAGTCGAGGAATCTATTATAACTAAATTTCCCAAGTCCTCTGGGGCGTCCTCCAGGAACGTGGCCTGTGGCTCTGTGACACGTCTGTCAGCCACTGTCGGAGAGAGCTCACACTCTTCATCAATAGCCATTTTTCCAAGTCCTAACCTGAAACCTGAAACCAGGAATAGGAGACTTACTTACCCCAAGAGTAGCCCGTTGGGGTCTCTCATCCGCCGCTGCCAGATATCAGTGGAAACTTCATGTGTAAAGGTCGGGCGTGCATTGGAGGAAGAGACCACCAAGAAACTGACTCATGAAACAGCAAAGGGTTTATTGGAGTTCCAGCATGCTGGGGCTCAGAGCTCACTTGAATACAGCAGAGAGCCCTGAGAAGAGCTTGAGCAGAGCTTATATACTTTCCTTGCCGAGGGCAAGGAGGAAAGTTTATTGATGGGTCAGTGGGAGTGGGCAGTTTGCATGCAACCAGGTGAGAGAGTAAATTCTGCAGTTTGAAAACTGGGGACAGCACATTCTGGGAACAAGATTAGCAAACAGTTCTCAAGATTTCAACAGTGTTTTGTTAAGCATAGAGAAAAACAGGAAGTGACAAGTACCTATTTAATTAACCATTCAATAACAACTATACCTTTTTAAATGGATGTTCTCATCTACATTCAATCTTCCAAGGTACAGGGTCCTATGACATTGTATATCAATTTACCTGAGACATCTGTGCAGAACGTAATTCAACGCTAAGTATCCCAATTAAGGGCCCAATGCCATTCTGGGATTCAAATCTTACTTAGATTTCTGTTTTCCTACATATATTTCAACTATATATTCTTATACATATCGCAGCTTCTCAATAGAATTATTCATAAACAGAATGATTCCTAACCCAAATCAAACATGTTATTAACCCTAACCCTACAGTGTTCCCTCAATCTAACTTTAAAGAAGAGCACGGACAGAGTTGGTCTTATAATACAGGAATGTAGGGGATCTTTCACCTGCTGAGAACCTCAAAGGTCCATGGAGAAATAAGCCATGGAGAAGATGTAGGCAGCTATGAAGGACCTGAGAGAGCAAAAGTCATCTTCCATGGCAAACAACCTGGTCAGGATGAAGGGATGTCTCTGAATCTGCCACTCACACCCTGTGAACTGCGCCACTTCACAGGTGAATAACGAGTTAGAACGACAAAAAATTATCTTGTTAGGATCTTACAGAAAAATGGGTGTGCACCGAAACCTAGAAGAATGATTTCCACCAATGAGGTCCGGTAATTGAGTCTCAAACACGAGCCAAATGTGCGACCGGAGATCCGGGCTGACAAATCTGTGTGGCCTGCCCCGTGGCTAGAGACAGCAGGGCACCACCTAGAAGCGACCAGCCGGCAGGGAGAAACGTTGCTGCAGATTCTGTGGAATCCTGCTGGCTGACCTCCAACTGAGCCCCGGGCTGAGTTTGGGATTTCAAACGGGGAAGGAAGTGCTACAGTTCTATCCCCCCACAATAAAAACTCCACCAAGGAAACCAACGGTCACCATCTTGGAGAGCAGAAGTAACCACCGCCACTCTCCAACAGATTGCAACAATAAAACAGGTTTGTGTTACTCAGCTCATCTCCCATACAGCAGGGAATTCACATAAAATCTCTCTTAGGCTTTCCATTGGAGAGATTATAAGAGAGAGCCTGCATAAAGACGTCGGGAAAACTACAGGCACCTGACCTTCAACTTCCCCTCCCATCAGCGGCGAAAACGAAACCTGTCTAGCCAGAGCTGGGAGAGGGGCAAGAGGAAAAAATCAAAACAATAGAGTGCCGGGGTTCCCCATAGACACCATCCACACCCAAGAAACGGCAGGCCCAGAGGACAGTATGAGCTGCCGAGAGGCATCACTCAGGGGAAATCTGATCTAGCATGAGAAACCAGGACTAGCAGGAGATAACAGGGGACTAGAGGCCAGGCCCGCGTGACTGGGCGGCTGGAGAACGCCCACCCACTGGTCACAAACAGCCCGCTGCTGGTGCGACTGGGTGGCTGGTGCCCGCCTGCCTACCAGCGACCAATCTCCCGCTGGCTGCACGTGCAACTGGGTGGCTAGAGATCTCCCGCCCACCAGTGACAGCCCACCCGCTGACTGTGTGACTGGACAGCTGGAGACCGCCCGCCCGCCGGCGACCGGGAGTTGAAAACAAACAGAGACAGATCAGTCCCAGCCCACTCCCATTTGAACACCCTGGCAAGGAGCCTGGGGCCCGCCATAGGAGACAGGTGACATCACTGGAGCTCGGCCATCGCAATTCCTTCCAAGCAGAATTCACTTTAGCAGGCATAGTCTACGAACACAAAGGAGAGACAACAGATATATTAAACCAAAACAAATCTATAGAATAGAGCAGAAAAACAGCAATCAAATAGAGATGGAAAACAACGTGAACATCATGAAAAAACAAAGGAAAAAAATGTGTACAAACAATGCAGGAAAACTTAATTCTACAGGAGGACCTAGAATCATCAGAAACAGGGATAGGGAAAAAAACTCAAGGCTTACCTAACTCAGATGGAAAGGGATATTAGAGAATACATGAATCAGCAAGTCCTAGCAATAAAAGTATATTTTGAAAATGAATTAAACAAATTCAAATGGCAAAGAACAAGCTTTACCAGGAGATAGAGATCTTAAAAAAATCAAACAGTAATCCTAGAAATGCAGGAAACTATTAATTAAAACTCAAACGAGAATATTACAAATAGACTAGATCAAATAGAAGTCAGAACATCAGATAATGACGACAACGTTTATCAACTTGAAAAGAATATAGTCAACACAGAAAAGATGCTTAAGTCCCAAGAGCAGTCTATTCAAAAGATATGGGATGTCATAAAAAAAACAAATTTCACAGTCATCGGAATAGAAGAAGCCATAGAGATTCAAACCGAAAGAATGGACAACATATTAAATGAAATAATTCTAGAAAACTTCCCAGAGATGAAAGATGGAATGGATTGCCAAATCCTTGAAGCCTACAGGACCCCAAACATTCAAAACCATAATAGACCAACTCCAAGACATATAATTATGAAGATAGCCAAAATACAGAACAAGGAGAGAATATTAAAAGCTACGAGAGAAAGGAGGCGGATTACATTCAGGGATAAACCAATTAGATTAACGACTGATTTTTCATCACAAACTTTGAAAGTGAGAAGATCCTGGAACAATGTATTTCAAACACTGAAAAATAATGAATTCCAACAAAGAATACTGTATCCAGCAAAATTAAGCTTCAGATTTGACAATAAAATTAAAATCTTTCACAATGAATAAAAACTAAAAGAATTCACACCCATAACACCAGCACTGCAAAGGATTTTGGGCAAAATACTACAAGAAGAAGAATTGAAAAATAGTGCCCCAAACTAACAGTGGGAGGTATCTCAGTAAAGGGGGAGGAAAATAACCAAAAAGTAAAAACTAGCCAAACTAAAATAAATAAATAAATTAACATGAATGGATGTACAAATCATATTTCAATTGTAAACTTAAATGTTAATGGCCTAAACTCACCATTCAAGAGACATAGGGTAGTAACCTGGATCAAAAAAACAAATCCAACAATATGCTGCTTTCAGGAGACTCATATGATAGGTAAAGACATACACAGGCTGAAAGTAAAAGGTTGGGAAAAATCATACCACTCACAGGGCACACGGAAGCAAGCAGGAGTGGCCAAACTCATATCAAATACAATCAACTTCAAACCTACGTTAATCAAAAGGGATAAAGAAGGACACTATATAACGTTAAAAGGAACCATCCACCAACATAACATAACAATTACCAATTTGTATGCAGCAAACAAATGAGCTGCCACACTCATAAAACAAACTCTTCTCAAGTTCAAGAGTCAAATAGACTACAACATAATAATTATAGGTGACGTCAACAGACCGCTCTCACCATTAGACACATCCTCTAGACAAAAACTGAATAAAGAAACTATAGAACTCAACAGCACAATCAATAACCTAGACTTAACCGACATATATAGAATATATCAACCATCATCAAGTGGATACACCTTCTTATCAGCAGCAGATGGATCCTACTCAAAGATAGACCATATATTAGGTCATAGGGCAACTCTTAGTTAATATAAAGGCGTGGAGATAATACCATGCACCATATCAGATCATAATGAAATGAAACTGGAAATCAATGATAAAAGAAGGAAGGAAAAATCCTACATCACATGGAAAATGAACAATATTCTACTGAATGATCAATGGGTTACAGAAGACATTAAGGAGGAGACAAAAAAATTCTTAGAGACAAATGACCATACAGACACAACCTACTGTAATCTATGGGACGCAATGAAAGCAGTTTTAAGAGGAAAATTCATTTCTTGGAGTTCTTTCCTCAAAAAAAGAAAAAAACAACAACAAATAAATGAACTCACACTACACCTCAAAAACCTAGAAAAGGAAGAGCAAAACAACAGCAAATGTAGTAGACGACATTAAAATAAGAGCAGAAATCAACAAAATTGAAACAAAAAATCATTGAAAAAATTGATAAACTAAAAGTTGGTTCTTTGAAAAAATAAATAAGATTGACAGGCCCTTAGCCATGATAACGAAGAGAAGAAGAGAGAGAACTCAAATTATTAACATAGGGGGTGAAAAATGCAATACCACAACAGACACTACAGAAATATAGAAGATAATTAGAAAGTATTTTGAAACCCTATATTCCAATAAAATAGAAGATAGTGAAGATATCAAGAAATTTCTTAAGTCATACGATCTGCCCAGATTGAGTCAGGAAGACACACACAATTTAAACAGACCAATGACAAAGGAAGAAATAGAAGAAGCCATCAAAAGATAACCAACGAAAAAAAGCCCTGGACCGGATGGGTAAACAGCGGAGTTCTACAAAACCTTCAAAGAAGAATTAATACTGATTCTTTTCAAGCTCTTTCAAGAAATAGAAAAAGAAGGAGCTCTTTCAAATTCATTCTATGAGGCCAAAATCACCCTGATCTTGAAATCAGACTAAGACACTTCAAAGAAACAAAACTACAGACCAATATCTCTAATGAACTTGGATACAAAAATTCTCAATAAAATCCTGATGAATCGAATACAAAAGCATTTCAAAAAAAATTGTGCACCATGATCAAGTAGGATTCACCCCTGGGATGCAAGGCTGGTTCAATATACGGAAATCAATAAATAATATTCACCACATCAATAGACTTAAAGACAAGAACCATATGATCATCTCGATAGATGCAGAAAAAAACATTTGACAAAGTACAGCATCCCTTTATGTTCAAAACACTAGAAAAACTAGGGATAACAGGAACTTACCTCAACATTGTAAAAGCTATATATGCTTAACCTCAGGCTAGCATCATCCTAAATGGAGAAAAACTGAAGGGATTGCCTCTAAAATCTGGAACAAGACAGGGATGCCCTCTATCACCACTTCTATTCAATTTAGTTCTTGAAATTCTAGCCAGAGCAATTAGACAATAGAAATTAAAGGCATAAAAATAGGAAAACAAGAACTTAAATTATCACTATTTGTGGATGACATGATAATATATATAACAGACCCAAAAGGGTCTACAAAGAAACTGCTAGAGATAATAAATGAATTAAGCAAAGTGGCAGGATATAAAATCAACACGCATAAATCAAAGGCATTTATGTATATCAGGAGCAAAACTTCTGATATGGAAAGGAGGAAAACCACTCCATTCACAATATCCTCAAAGAAAATAAGATACTTGGAAATCAACCTAACAAAAGAGGTGAAAGATTTATATAATGAAAACTACAGAATCCTAAAGAGAGAGATAAAAGAAGATCTTAGAAGATGGAAAAATGTACCCTGTTCATGGATAGGCAGAACTAACATCATCAAAATGGTGATATTACCCAAAGTTCTCTACAGGTTAAAATGGATGCCAATCAAAATCCCAACGGCATTTCTTGTAGAAATGATAAAGCAATCATGAAATTCATATGGAAAAACAAAAGACCCAGAATAGCAAAAGCAATTCTAACCAGGAATTTGAATCTGGAGGTATAGCGATACCAGAGTTAAAACTGTACTACAAAGCAATAGTTATAAAAGCAGCGTGGTACTGGTACCAAAACAGGCAGGTGGATCAGTGGTAGAGAATAGAGGACACAGAAATCAATCCACAAAATTACAACATTCTTATATATGATAAAGAGCCTAAAAGCATATTGGGAGATGGATAGCATCTTCAACAAATGGTGCTGGGAAAATTGGAAATCCATATGCACCAAAATGAAACTGAATCCCTTTCTCTCGCCATGCACAAAAGTTAACTCAAAATGGATCAAGGAGCTAGTGATGAAATCAGAGACACTGCATGTGATAGAAGAAAAAGATGGCTATGATCTACATACTGTGGGGTCGGGCTCCAAATTCATTAATAGGACACCCATAGCCCAAGAGTTAATAATAACAATAAACAAATGGGACTTACTTAAACTAAAAAGTTTTTTCTCTGCAAGAGAAACAATAAGAGAGGTAAATATAGAGTCTACATCCTGGGAACAATTTTTTACCCCTCACACTTCAGATAGAGCTCTAATATCCAGAATATACAAAGAACTCAAAAAATTAAACAATAAGATAACAAATAACCCAATCAACAAATGGGCCAAGGACCTGAACAGACACTTCAGAGAGGAGGACATACAATCAATCAACAAGTACATAAAAAAATGCTCACCATCTGTATCAGTCAGAGAAATGCAAATAAAAACCACCCTAAGATACCATCTCACTCCAGTAAGATTAGCAGCCATTATGAAGTCAAACAACAATAAGTGTTGGCGAGGATGTGGAGAAAAGGGTACACTTGTACACTACTGGTGGTACTGAAAATTGATAAGGCCAATTTGTAAAGCAGTATGGAGATTTCTTGGAAAGCTGGGAATGAATGCACCATTTGACCCAGCTATCACCCTTCTCGGACTAGAGGGTCTTAACAGAGCGTACTATAGGGATACTGCCACATCAATGATCATAGCGCCACAATTCACAATAGCTAGACTGTGGAACCAACCTAGATGTCCTTCAATAGATGAATGGTTAAAAAACTGTGGCATCTATACACAATGGAGTATTACTCAGCACTAAAAAATGGCAAAATCATAGACTTTGCAAGGAAATGGATGGCATTAGAGCAGATTATGCTAAGCTAAGCTAACCAATCCTTAAAAAAATGCCAAATGTCTTCTTTGATATAAAGAGAGCACCTAAGAACAGAACAGGGAGGAAGAGCATGAGAAAAAGATTAACATTAAACAAAGACGAGTGGGGGGATAGAAAGGGGGAGAGAAGGGAAAGCATATGGAAATGGTAGGAGACCCTCAATGTTACACAAAATTACATATAAGAGCTTGTGAGGGGAAATGGGGGGAAAACAATGGAGAGAATTGAACAACAGCAGATGAGGTAGAGAGGAAAGATGGGAGGGGAGGGGAGGGGGGATAGTAGGGGATAGAAAAGGTAGCAGAATACAACATCACTATTATGCCATTATGTACAAATGTGAATGTGTAACCAATGTGCTTCTACAATTCGTATTTGGGGAAAAATGGGAGTTCATAACCCAATTGAGTCAAATGTATGAAAGATAATATATCATGAGTTTTGTAATGTTTTGAACAATCAATAAAAATAAATAAATAAATAAAGGTTTAAAATTGAGTGGCAAGAAATCAGCTAAAAAAGTGTTGAGATGCATTCATTTTGCTAAGCAGAAACTTTGTTTTGTGTAGTTGTATCTATCACAAATTTATTTTACCAGAAAACTGGCTTTTGAAAATACACTTAATTGAGATTAAAGGATAATCCACCTACCTTCATGAAAAATTCATAGCATTTCCTATATTTTTCATATTTCAATTTTTGGTAAATATTTTGTCATGGACCAGGTCTAGTCTTAGGCTATTCTTTCAGAATACTGCCTCATCTAATAAGTTGGTACAATGTGTTGGATTGTTCTTTTCATCTTTTATTTAATAGTTTCTAGCTGATAATGTGTATTTTTCATTATCTTTATTTGGACATACATACCCAACGGTATCTTTGCATTTAATGTTTTACTGGGAAGAGACTCATCAAAAGCTCTGTATTATATGTATCAACAATCAAACATTTAGAGCATGCAATTATTCTTAATTTTGCATGAAAATATCTTTGTACCATTTACTTATAAAAATTTAGAACTATTAATAATGTCCCTACTGTACTAAGTAACTAATTACCAGAAAAATTAAACAATTCACTTTATATCAATTATGAATATGAAAAGTACTATAATAAGTATTTGGCAATTAATACATAATTGATAGAAATTGAAATCATAAGAAAGCCATTTAAAATGTCAGTGCATATGGTCCTTAAATAATAGGTTGTTCAAAAAAATTTCTCTAATTCATAAGATATAATATGCCATATTACAGCGTAACGTGATAAAAAACATTAAATTATCAATATTCATAATAAAGAATGATACCTTTTTTCTTAAATATGTTTATTTGATTTTCATTGTAAGATGTTAATTCTGGAAGACTTCAGAATTAAGAAAGTCTTGGTGTATATTATTTCTAACAGGCTAATCAAAGTACTTTTAAATATATATGTATATATATATATATATATATATATATATATATATATATACATAATATATGTAATGCATATGCATGAATATAGACACATATGTATAATAAATGTATTGTAATATATCTATCAGGTGATTATAATTATTAAATTTTTAAAAAAAAATAGTGACTATAAAAAACAGTCTCAAATTTAAATTTCATAGCATACAACTGTTTGTAATGCCATGAGAGAAAAATAGATATGGAGGAAAAACGAAAAAGGAAGAGAGAGAAGGGGAAAAATGAGGACGAAAGTGAGTAAAGAAGAGGGAGAGGCGTGTTCGATGTTAAGACAAAAGTGGAGCGGCTGGGTTTGTGATTCAGTGTTAACATGTTTGCCTAGTATGTGTGAGGAACTGGGTTCTATTCTCAGCACCACATACAAATAAAGAAAATGAAGATCCATCAACAACTTAAAAAATAAAAAATAAAAAACTAGAAATATTACTAAAATCCCAAGCATTTATGAATGTTAAATAATAAAATATATGTTACATAGCCTTATGTAATTTCTAGACTCCCCAAAAAAGTCATTAAATGTTGGATTATTAGTGCTATAACTGAAAATCCATTGCTCTTTCCTCTACATTCTGTGGCATTCTAGTGCTAAAATAAATTGTAGTATAACACCAAAAAAAAAAATCCTAATATTTCTACAGTAACTGACCCAGTTTAACATCAATGCAAGTAGATTCCTATGGGACATGATATGTACTTTGAAGTTTATTTTTATTCAACACTGGTACATTTCTATTTCTTGAGTTTATGCACATTATAGGATATATATTTCATCCACACGTTCACAAATTTATAGGCATTTATTTCACTTTCAATCACTTCCTCCTTCAGAAAACATGTATTCCTCCGTTTCTGACTGGTCTTTTCTTGAAACTTCTTTCCAAACACATTATTTTCGATTTCCATTATCACATTTGAAGCAAAACTCACACACCCCTCATAATAAACCATAACCCTAATATTACCATTAGATGTACAACTGGTTGGAATGAATGATTGTATATCAATATATGATTTCTTACTTAGTTTCAGATATCAATTCAATCCATTATTTAAAGTGGAACCAGTTATATTATTTATTCACAATGTGGTATTTTCATGCATTATCTCTATATTCATAGACACAGGGTACACCTCTTTGTACCCCCAACACTAATTTATACGTCTTCAAAATATTGCTCCCAGAAATGTTGGAAGAAATACCCATGTCACCTGATCTACATATGCATTTTATCACTGAAATATTCTGGACACAAAAAGCAAAGGTCACACTTATGATTGTATCAAAGCTAAATGAAAAGTGAACATGGATTACTAAAAACATCCATGTCCAGGTTGCCTAATGCTCTCAAATGAAAATCCTATTGGTAACTACAAATTAGTTTCTTCCAAAGATTATATATTCAAACTCAACCCTGTTGAAAATGTCTAATCCTCTCCTCACTTTATACTTTGCCTGTTTTTGTAATGTCTCTATTGGTATCTGCTTTTCCACAGTTCATCATTGTGACTAAATCTTCACATGTTCTGAAACTTACATTCACACTCTAATCGAAATCCTATTGCTAAAGAACTTTTGGTCCAAATCCTATATTCACTCTTCTTCTTAAAACCTACCTACTATCTTCCTAATCATACCGACTATCACTTTTTGACTGGAGGTTCTCTTCTACATTCAATCATCCAGTTACAAGGTCTTATGCCATTGTATATCGATTTCTCTGAGACATTTTTGCAGAATGTAATTCAACGATAGGTATCCCAATCAAGGGCCCAATGATTTCTGGGCTTCAAATCTTACTTAGATTTCTGTTTATGTACATATATTTCACGTCTGTATTCTAATAAATATCACAGGTTCCAATAACATTATTCATCCAGCAGAATGGTTCCTAACCGAAAATGAAAATGTTATTAACCGTAACCATACACTGTTCCCTCAATCTAACTTTACAGAAGAGCAGTGACAGTGTTGGTCTTACAATACAGGAATGCATGGGATCTTCCACCTGCTGAGAACCTCAAAGGTACATGCAGAAATGATCCCTGGAGAAGATGTAGGCAGCGATGAAGGACCTGAGGGAGCAAAAGTCATCTCAATGGCAAACAACCTGGTAGAATTAAGGAATGTGTCTGAATCAGCCTCATTCTTCTTAATACAGAGAAGATAGACCAAACCATGCCTGTGTGGAGAGCTGTTCCCTGGTCCCTATGTTTGATATACGATTCGAACTTGTGAAAGTGTCACAGGATGTAGGGGCATCCTCCATCTCATGGGAACCTTGGAGGCAAATGTTAGGACAACGTGGTTTCCAAGGCAGTGACCTCATTCAGTTCCTCAAGGAAGTGACTTCACCTCACTTCCTTGGTGATGGAAGTCTCTGAACTTGGGATCCAGGAAGCCAGGCACCCAGAGCCATAACCCGTCCAAGTCCCAGTGGTCTAACTTGTTTGGATTTACGAAGGACAGAGTCAATATTTCTTGGTACCTACTGATTTGAGGATGGCCAAATGCCAGGAAACCTCTGAAGAGGGTCCTATCCTGATAAAGCAGGTAGTGGATCACCGCTGGCTCCTGACTACTTCACAGAGTTGGCAAAGTAGAGCAGATCTGAGACAGGACAGGCCATTTTGGGAGAACATAGTATGGTCCACCAGTCAGAGGACACTCCGGATATGACAGACCTACTTGGGGGAAGGAGGTGCCTTTGCGGGTGTGGGTGTGGGTTTGTGGTTTTGTCTCATGTTCTGAGAATACGAAAGAAAGGCGGTTTGATTGGATTGTAGTGAACTGTTTCTAGTAAGTCGTTTGACAAGGCGAGTCTTTCTATGTCTGTGTATCCCACTGTGTCCGTGGTTGTCGACATTAGAAAAGAGAATGCATCAGTTGATGTGTTCTGTCTAGTAGAAAGCTTCGCAGCATTCATCCTGCCCAATTGATGAATGGACTGCGGCTTGCCTCATGGATGGGCAACACCTACTATCTGCCTAAGTTCCTGTTTTCTTCCTGAAATCTGGCCACTCTCCCGAATAGGCACATAGTTTTGTGTTTAAGATATGTACCACCTCAAGCTCTGTTAAATGGCCATGTACTGGACAGCTGAAGGGAATGGGAGAATATCAGAAAACTCAGATATCAGTGTGACCAGGAAAGTCTCAGTGGAGAAACCCTGCTATGGGCCATTCTCTTACTATGTATCTGTTTCCCTGAATGTCAGGAAGTTCTTTGCCTCAGGCCACCCTCATGTGAAGCCTGAAAAAAAGAGTTTTCAAATGAAAATGAATGGGCATCACCTGTGGCTCTTTGCTTAATTTCTTTGCAAAGGGATGTGTCTGAATCACCCTTTGGCCCTGTGTGCGGTTGTGGCTTAGATTCTCAGCCCCTGATGGATCTAAAGAAAGATCCGATGTGTGCATCCAAAACCAAAATTTCAAAAAGATCAGTTATGATGGATAAAGTCTCTTGCCTTTCTTTGTTAGGTTCCTGAACTACATCAAGTGAGAATAGGGATCCTTTGGTTCAAATAAATTTTTGAAAGCCCTGAAGAAGTGCTTGGGTTTTCTTATGACTCCAATTCACATAAAGAATCTATACCTGACAGTCAGTAGGCCTCAAATTGGAGAAGCAGATCAGTATTAACTGCGGTCTTATTTTATCACTCCTGGTTCACATGCAGGGTGTCCAGGCCACCATGACTTTAGGCAAATGAGCGGCAAGGGAGCTTATTTTGGACACTAACCCATACCCTACTAGACTCTGACTAGTAATCCTAACATGATGGAGAATAATAACCCCAACAGAATAGAAATACAAGAAGTTTTGAGGATTCATGTTGTATAGTTGTACTTGCCTTTTGCATTATATAGGGTAGGAGTTATAAATTTAGTCAATTTTTAATTGAAACAGTTCTCCATGTGTTTTTAAAGTTCACAACCATGTGAATTCCTCTCTCACTTTCTCTGTAGCCTATTCAGAACATGTATTTTTATA
The DNA here is from genome assembly GCF_048772815.1 of Callospermophilus lateralis. NCBI lineage: Eukaryota > Metazoa > Chordata > Mammalia > Rodentia > Sciuridae > Callospermophilus > Callospermophilus lateralis. The sequence goes on along the minus strand of NW_027514376.1, from coordinate 896,021 downwards.
TGCACATTTAGAATCCTACCTGGTATCACATGTACATTCTTGAGAGGTTGCTGACTTAGCAGATACAAATTGTCAGAAGAGATTACTCCTCTTAATGCTGTTGGAAGTGAAAATTCAAACTATGGGTGACTTCCTAGTTGAACAACATTATACATAAATCCACGTTTAGTAAAATTAATATTTTTGGCTCTGTGGATTATATATATTTCATGATATATATATATATTGCTACATTTTAATGTCTGTTTGAGTGTGTGTGTGTGTGTGTGTATAGATAGATAGATAGATAGATAGATATACACTCTCCAGATTTTTGAAAATATGAAACATATGTGTCTTATTATATACTGCCTAAATTCATTCATGTACATGTATGTGGATTTATAATCAACTTTTCACAAGATTATTTTCAAAAATATTCATCCACCTGAAATACATATTTGTTTCCTAGTACTAAAAACAAACTTCAGTGAATGGTGCATACAAATCCAAATATTTCTACAGTAACTGTCCCAGTTTAACATCAATGCTTGTAGATTCCTATGGGACATGATGTGTATTTTGACGTTCATTTTTTAACAAAACTGGTACATTATTATTTCTTCAGTTTATGCACATCATAGGATATATATTTCATTAACAAGTTCACAAATTTATAGGCATTTGTTTCGCTTTCAATAACTTCCTTATTCAAAACTCTTGTATTCCTCCAGGTTTCTTGTCTGGTCTCTTCATGAGACTTCTTTCCAAACTCATTATTTCTGAAATCCATAATCACCTTTGAAACAAAATTCACACACTCTTTATGATAATCCATAAGCCTAATATTAAAATAAGATGGATACCTGGTTGGATTGAATGATTGCATATCAATATAAGATTTCCTGTATATTTTCAGATATCAATTCAATCCATTATTTAAATTTAGAACTTGTTACATTGTTTAATCAAAGTTTTGTCTATTCATGCATTATCTCTATATTCCTAGACACAGGGTACACCCATTTGTAACGCCAGTACTAATTTATATATCTTCAAAATATTGCTCCCAGAAACGGTGGAATAAATACTTATGTCATCTGATCTAGATATACATTTTATCACAGTAATTTTCTGGACACAAAAAGCAAAGTTCACACTTATGATTTTACCAAAGCCTTAATGGAAAGTGAGTATGCATTACTAAAAACATCCATGTCCAGGTTGCCTAACGCTCTCAAATGTGAATCCTATTGGTCACTACATATTTGTTTCTTCCTAAGATTATATATTTTACCTCAAGCCTGTTGAAAATGTCTAATCCTATCAAACACTTTATCATTTGCCTGATTTACTAATGTCTCTATTAATATCTGCTTTCCTACATATTTTCCACAGTTTATCATTGTGACTGACTCTTCACATGTGCTCACATTTTCATTCACTCTCTACCCGAAACCCTATTGCTAAAGAACTTTTGGTTTAAATCCTACACTCTCTCTGCTTTCTAAATCTACTGACTATCTTTCAAATAATACCGAGTATCCCTTTTTGACTAGAAGTTCTCTTCGACATTCCATCATCCAAGGTACAAAGTCCTATGCCATTGTACATCGATTTATCTGAGACATCTCTGCAGAACATAATTCAAAGCTAAGTATCCCAATCAAGGGCCCAATACCCTTCTGGGCTTCAAATCTTACCTAGATTTCTGTTTTCATTCTAATATTTCACTTTTACATTCTTGTAAATATTACAGGTTCCCAATACAATTATTCATCCTGCAGAATGATTCTTAACCCAAATCGAACCTTTTATTAACCCTAACCATACACTCTTCCCTCAATCTAAGTTTACAGAAGAGCAGGGACAGAGTTGTTTTTACAATACAGGAATGTAGGTCATCTTAAACCTGCTGAGAACCTCAAAGGTCCATGCAGAAATGATACCTGGAGAAGATGTAGGCAGCTATGAAGGAGTTGAGAGAGCAAAAGTCACCTTGCATGGCAAACCACCTAGTCAGGATGAAGGGTCGTGTCTGAATCAGTCTCTCTATTCTAAATGTAGAGAAGGTGGACCAAACCAGGCCTTTGTTGAGAGATGTTCCCGGGTGCCTATGGTTGATATACCATTCTAACTTGTGAAAGTGTCACAGGAAGTAGGGGCAGCCTCTATCTCATGGGACCCTTGGAACCAACTGTTAGGACAAAGTGGTTGCCAAGGGAGTGAACTCATTCAGTTCTTGAAGGAAGTGTCCTACCTCACTTCCTTGGTATTGGAACTCTCTGAAATTGGGATCCAAGATGCCAGACACCCAGAGCCAGTCCCAGTCCCACTCCCACTGGGCTCAGTTGTTTGGATTTACCAAGAACAGAGTCAGTCTTTCTTGGTACCTACTGCTGAGAGAATGGCCAAATGCCAGGACAGATATGAAGAGGGTCTTTCCTGAGAAAGCAGGTAGTGGCTCACCACTGGATCCTGACAACTTCACAGAGTTGGCCAAGGCAACCAGAACTGAGACAGGACTGGCCATTTCGGGGAACATAGTTTGGCTCAACAGACAGAGGACACACTGGAGAGTCAGAGACTTACTTGTGGGAAGGAGATGCCTTTGTGGGTGTGGGTGTGAGTTTGTGGTTTTGTCTCATGTTCTGAAAATAGGTAGGAAAGGTGGTTTGTTTGGTTTGGAATGGACTGTTTCTAGTAAATCGTTTGACAAGGTGAGTGATTCTAGTTCGGTGTATCCCACTGTGTACGTGGTTTTGGACATTAAAAAACAGAATGCACCAATGGATGCATCCTGTCTAGTAGAAAGCTTCCCAGCATTCATCCTGCTCAACTGATGGATGGACTGCGGTGTGTCTTATGGATGGGGAACACCTACTATCTTCCTAAGTTCCTGTTTTCTTCCTGAATTCTGGCCACTCTCCAGAATAGGCTCATGGTTTTGTGTCCAAGATATATACCACCTCCAAGCTCTGTGCCATGGCCATGTACTGGACAGCTGAATGGAATGGGAGAATCACAGAAAACTCAGATATCAGTGTGACCAGGAAAGTCTCAGTGGAGAAATCCTGCTTTGGCCATTCTCTTACCTATATTTCTGTTGCCCTGAATGTCAGGAAGTTCTTTCCCTCAGCCCACCCCTTTGTTAAGCCTGAAGAAAACAGTTTTCAAATGGAAATGAAAGGGCATCACCTGTGGCTCTTTGCTTAATTTCTTTGTAAAGGGATGTGTCTGAATCAGCCTCTTGGCCCTGTGTGCGGTTGTGGCTTAGATTCTCAGCACCTCATGGATCTAAAGAAAGATCCCATGTGTGCATCCATAACCAAAATGGCAAAAAGATCTGTTATGGTGAATGAAGTCTCTTGCGTTCCTTTGTTAGGTTTCTGACCTACATCAAGTGAGAATAGGAATCCTTTGGTTCAAATGAATACTTCAATGCCCTGAAGAAGTGGTTGTGTTTTCTCATGACTCCAAATCACATAAAGAATTGTTACCTGACACTCAGTAGGCCTCAAATTGGAGAAGCAGAGCTGTATTAACTGCAGTCCTATTTTATCACTCCTGGTTCACATGCAGGGTGTCCAGGCCACCATGACTTTAGGCAAATGAGGGGCAAGGGAGCTTATTTTGGACACTAACCCATACCCTACTAGACTCTGACTACTAATCCTAATATGATGGAGATTAATAACCCAAACAAAATAGAAATACAAGCAGTTCAGAGGAGTCATGTTGTATAGTTGGACTTGCCTTTTGCATTATATAGGGTAGGAGTTATAAATCTAGTCAATTTTTAATTAAAATAGTTCTCCATGTGTTTTTAAAGTTAACAAAAATGTGAATTCCTCTCTCCCTTTTTGTGTAGCCTATTCAGCACATGTATTTTTATATGCACATATAGAATCCTACCTGGTATCACATGTTCATACTTGAGAGGTTTCTGACTTGGCAGATACTGCCGCGGTCCGGTTGGAGCAAAATAACCGGGGGGTGGGGGTTATGAATAACATGTGTATGTTGATATAGCAGGAGTGGAAGCCATTTATTGTAGGACAATAGAGGTATTTATACATTCCACCCAGGTTATCTAATTAACATAAACTAGATACTGCAGTCAACCAATCAGGAATCTCCACACTTAATGGCTCGCTTTTGTTACATCTCAAACCACTCCCTCTGGCATTTTTCCAGGCATCATCCAGACTTGTTTACACACTCTAACATTCCCCTGGCAAAATGCCAGGTGTTATTTTGACATGTTTACAGACTCTAACATTTCCCCCTTTTATTTAATTTAAATAAAGACCACAGTGGTTTTTACAGAAACACCATAAATAACCTGCTACAAACAGAAAGGGAGGATACAAAATGTCACAATACAAGCCAATTGATGAAGCACTTGGAGAAATAATACCAGCAATGACACTGTTAGCAAAGACACCGAGTTAAAATTTGTTATAGATTACAGTTTGTTGTCTCAGTCCAGGTAAAGCAGTGTCTCAATAGATTAACTCACAGTTCAGGTAAACCACAGTCCAGGTATGTTCTGCAGGCAGCTAGCTTAAATCACAGTCCTGGTAAGTTCTGCAGGCAGCTAGCTTAAATCACAGTCCATGTAAATTCTGCAGGCAGCTAGCTTAAATCACAGCCCAGGAAAGTTCTGAAGGCAGCTAGCTTGATCCAAAGTCTCCTCCGTTTCTCAGCCGAAGTCTCCTCCGGTTTTCAGCAACACTGGAAATTCTTCCACCCTTGTCCTCACCGGCACTGGGATGAAGGCAGGAACTCCTACCACTGGCTAAAGAAAATCCTATAGTATTCCACCAGGTGCTAAGAAAACAACCTTCTGAAAAATTTAGTACATTATCTCAAGGTTTTTTACATTTGAAAAAAGCCTTAATAGTGCTTATTATTTATTATCTTCCGGGTGTGGGAGAACCATTGTAGCTTAGTTATTGGCATTGAAAATGACCAAACATCAGGGAGCCAGTAGCATCTATGGCTGGCTGTAGCATCCTGGGCAGCCACAGATGGCCCTGGGGAGTGTCCAGGACTCAAACTGCCACAGGGCCCCGCTCCCCAGGCTGGGGGCGGGGAATTGCCGGCTGCCACTGCTTGAAAAGCCCTTGCTGCACAGTGACTGGCTTGAGCATGTGGCAGCCGAGGCGCCTATTCACACACACTCAGGAAACGAAAAGTATTCAGTAACAGCCTTTTGCTGAAACTTTTTTCCTGATAATCCTTCTTCTTCTTAACTTTCTTTTTCTTTCTGATTAGACTTCCTGGGCTTCCATCAACACATGCCCTAATTGCACTTGTTTCCACTGGGGTGCCTCTTTCCATTATCAATTTACTTCTCACCCCTTCCTTATTTTCATCACAAAGACCATACAATACACTGAGATAAAACAAGACACAATCATACTGTATCAATCTTCTCCATTTTTTGAAATGACCGTTTTTCCTCTCCCCCTATCTGCCTAGGGATGAGCAGATTTGCTCCCATCCTATCTATGGATGGGCAGCTTTTATTCGTCACTTACCCCCAAGTGTCCCAGGGCTCCCTGTATGGGCCACCATCTGCAGCAGTCCCACTGCAGCAAAATAACCGGGGCAGGGGGTGATGAATAACTAGTGTATGTTGATACAGTAGGAAAGGCGTGATAGGTAGGAAAGGCTATTTGTTTGGTATTGAGTGGACTGTTTCTAGTAAGTTGTTTGACAAGGAAAGTGTTCCTATATCTGTGTATCCCACTGTATCTCTGGTTGTAGACATTAGAAAAGATAATGCATCAATGGATTTGTCCTCTCCAGGAGAAAGTTTAACAGCATTCATCCTGCCCAATTTATGAAAGGACTGTGGCTTGCCTTATGGATGGGCAACACCTACAATATTCCTAAGTTCCTGTACTCTTCCTGAATTCTGGCCACTCTCCACAACAGGCTCATGGTTTTGAGTCCAAGATATGTACCACCTCCAAGCTCTGTGACATGGCCATGTACTGGATAGCTGAAGGGAATGGCGAGCATCTCAGAAAACTCAGATAACAGTGTGACCAGTAAAATCTCAGTGGAGAAACCCTGCTTTGGGCCTTTTCTTACATAATGTTCTGTTGCCCTGAATGTCAGGAAGGTCTTTGCCTCAGGCCAACCCTTTGTGAAGCCTGAAGAAAACAGTTTTCAAATGGAAATGAATGGGCATCACCTGTGGCTCTTTGCTTAATTTCTTCCAAAAGGGATGTGTCTGAATCAGCCTCTTGACCCTGTGTGAGGCTGTGGCTTAGATTCTCAGCACCTGATGGATCTAAAGAAACATTCCTTTTGTGCTTCCAAAACCAAAATGGCCAAAAGGGCAGTCATTGTGGTTGAAGTCCCTCGCCTTCCTCTGTAAGGTTTCTGACCTACATCAAGTGAGAAGAGGGATCCATTGGGTCAAATGAGTTCTTCAAAACCCTGCAGAGGCTAGCCCGTAATTGCTTGGGTTTTCTCATGACTCCAATTCACATAAAAAATCTATACCAAACAGTCAGTAGGCCTCATATTGGAGAAGCTGGGCAGTACAAATGGCAGGCATATTTGATCACTACTGGTTCACAGGAAGGGTGTCCAGGCCACCCTGATTTTAGGCAAATGAGGGGTAAGGGAGCTTATTTTGGACACTGTCGTGAGCTTTGCCCCTCATGGAAAACCCCAGCCAGAGGTTATGATGAGTGTCTATATGGAAGAAGATGAGGGCCATGTGGGAGTGTTTTGGTTTTAATTGTGGTCATTTGTGTGGTGGTTGAAATAGATGACTGGGTCCACCTGGGCTTGAAGTCTGGTGTGATTCCCCTTACAGACTGAGTTCTGAAACTGACCTCAGAGAAATATTGCCATGAGTTCTCTTGGGATTTTAGGAGGCCACGCATTAGAGTCGCCCTTGGAAACTGAGATCAAGTCCCAGGGTGGCTTTCCACAGAGCATCGGGAATCTCAGCCAGGATATCACATGATTTTATTATGAAAGACTTGGCAGCCATAGATGAGATTCAAAACAAACATGGACCTCACACTCTAGACCTCAATGGGCCTGGGTTCATGTGATCTTTTGGCCACTCTTTGGGAAGCCTTGACTGTGAGAATTCTCCAGAGCTTTCATTGAAATGAGCTTCCATACCATTTAATGGTTCTTGAAAGAATTGAAACCTACAGTGCCTCCAACTTCATCCGTGAAAAATGCTAGATAAATACCAAGAAATTTTTGAAATTCCCATAACCAGGTGTCAGAGGAGAACATTTGGATGTCCTGTTGCTGATCAGGAGTGTTCCAGACAGTGGTTTGATTGACTGGGTTTCATGAAAATGGTGTAGAACTGAAATGCCAGTATGTTGGAGCCTGCTGAGTATTGGGCCCAGAACTGTGGTGTGCAGGTGTGGGATAAAACATTTGTGTTGGGGCCATTTGGATCTACCATTGACTTCCAAATGGCTTGTGACTGACATGGTGCAGCCAGCAGACCCTTATATGTAAAGGCATCTTGTTATATGGAGAGGTTTCAGGGCAATGTTACGAATCAGGTTGCTATCTTCAAGTGGGCAAGCTATGTGGGATAGAATCCTGGTTGGTGCATTCTCTTGCAGACTCTGACCGACCACACGTGACAGAACTACCTTCAGCACTGTGTCCCAGTTGAACTTCTTGTATTTCGTAGAGCAAATACCAAACTCCCAGTGCAGCAGCAAGAAACACCATGAATAGTGGAGGATGACTAAATGGGTACACAGTCCACACAGGGAGACACTTAGCCTTCAGTGGCCACAGTTTACCTACAAAGAGAGAATTCAGCACTTTGCCTCATTTTCATTGGAAAATAAGAAACCAATTTCTTCAGGTCACATAGATGCAGAGCCAGCTTTGATGGTCTCACAACAAAGGAAGCTAAAGCTCCTGAAAACAACATATATTTCAAGTGCCCAACCTCAGAGGCAGTTTCTCAAAAAGTCGTTAGGCCAGCAGAGCTCCATGTTTGTGGAGTGTTTACCTGTTAGACAAGGATGCAAGAAAAGACCACTGACTCCAATTAAAATCAAATTAAACTAAGCTTATTATTTTCACCAGCCAGGCTAACTCTCCCTCCCAAAACGGCCGGAACAAGACAGCAACCCCAACTTACCTACAGCCCAGCTTTAAAGCCCAGAAAGTTACACAAAAGGGGGGTTAGAGATAACAGAACTCGGACAAGCATCACACTAATGGTAGTTTATATATATATATATATATATATATATATATATATATATATATATATATATATATATTTTTTTTTTTTTTTTTTTTTTTGCTGGCCCCAACATCAGAATTTGTGAGGACCATTAGACCCTCAGAGATGGTCATTGTCTGTCCAGGGAAGGCCAATATTTATGATGTGTCACTAATGTTTCACAGAGTGCTGCTATCTGGTCAGAGAGCCAGACATGGGTGAGTTCAAGGCATGGGCAGGCATTCCAAGCAGGTTCAGAATTTGCAGTAATTTATAGTAAAGCCAAAATTATCTTATCATGGCTTTGTGGCAAGATGGCTCCCAATTTTAATAAAAGATCAGGTTGGGCCTATCATTCCCCCCTTTTCTTATGTGTTCCTTTCAAATCTTTGATAGATTAAGGGAAGTGCACTGAGGAAATTTAAATCCCTCAGGTAACAGTCTCCAAATTTCTAGAACTCACCCAAAACGGGTCTCCCTGATTTTACCTGACTTAATTAATTACGTATATTGATAGTCTATTTATTTTTGGCTCCATTGTTGTAAGAAGGGAGGCCTCACGCATTTTGGATTCTTCTGCGCTGAGAGAGGGTGACGTAAGGGTCATGGCATGAGGGACATGAGTTGCCTTTTAGAATTTAGTTGAGGGACATGAGTTGCCTTTTAGATTTCAGCTTGGTTTGAAGTCTGGTTGGGGAAGAACAGGTTGTAAAGTCATCTGGGAATGGGTTCTTCTATGAGAGTAACAAAAACCATGAGTAATGAATAAATGTTGCAGCAGCTGGAACATGTCACCGTATAGAAGTTCCCTCACCATTCTTTAATATCCTCAGTTATCAGGACTGTCAACTTAATATTTAATTTTTTGTTTTACAGTTGTCCCTCCCCATAAGATACAGTTTATTAATTTAATGTCATCTGATCTTGCAAAATCCTTTTTCTAGTATGACCTCTGTGTCTAATAGAGAAACCTTTAATTCTGTTACTCAGGGCTGGATAATCGTACTAGCAAACACCAAGCCTACCTCTGTAGGTTAGGAATATCTGTAGGCCCTAAACTAAATTTTCTGCCTCTGGCAGCTCCTCTTAATAGTCTCTTTTTATAGTTATCAGGCATTCCTGTCTGAGAATCCTTCTTTGTAACCTCCAGTCTTACTTATTTTGGGAGGCTAACATAAAGTGTATACCTTAAAATATTAATATTTGTTTTCTTGGCCGATTCATTTAACTTTAATTTTAAATCCTAATCTTAAACATCCAGCAAATAAATTTTAACAGCCTTATATTGAGAGTACTGGGCTTTAATATCTATAACTTAATTATTATTTATCTTTTCATTAATTGGGATATGTATTATTCTGTCTGTCTTGTAGGTGATGACTTATTATCTTAAATTAACCCATGTTGTGTTATTAAAGCAACACTTCTGTAAAAGACTAACAGGGAATCTTTAGATCACTTATAAGCAAATTAAAAATAAAATTTTTTAACAAGAGTAAAAATACTTAGTTTCTGTAATAGCTACCCTGAATTTTCTGGCTGAGTTATATATTATATGCCCTGTTTGAGATCCTAGTAATCTTCACAGAAAAACAAAAGAACTTTTGAACATAACTTTAAATGAAATAAAATCTGACCTACTCCTTTTGTAGTCATTCTCACATGTAGTAAGATGGGACACAGAGCCTTATCTCAGGTAAGGCAGGCCTCTTTATAAATATTAAGTGTTTTAGTTCTAAAGCTGATCATTGTTTTTTAAATATCATTTTACAAAGTTTACATAAATTGTTTGAGGTCACATGAACATTATCTAACATCATATGACATCACATTTAAAACATGGATTAAAGAAAGGCTGAAAGATTTTAACCTTTACATATATTAGGCTCTGATTAACTTAAAAATACATTTAAATTGTTCCCCAATGAAAAAAGTAACATAAAACTTTACATATCTTATTGATAACAGGTAAATAAATCCCCAGTACATTTTTTTTACCATACAACTTCAGAATACCAGCTTGATATAATGCTCTTTAAATGTTTCTAACTTACAGACTTGTATACCTGGAAGATATGAGCACATTAATAGCATCAAAATTACATTGATATTTCTAGATTAACCAAGTTTAGCTTTTAAAGAAATGGCAGTAGAGTGCTCTAAAATAACAGTTCTTATTTAATCAGTTGTTTAATTTTTATGGTTGCTTGCTCTAGAAAAAATAAAACTTAATAAACACAATGTTATGGGTAAACTTATGTTTTCAGAAATTTTTGTCTCTTTAACACATGACTGATTTTTACAATCTGATACAGACCTTAGTAAATCAATCGGGTATCTAATAAATGTACTCAAGAATGAGAAATTCCACATCAAATTTACTTTACTTATTTATTAAAATATTAGACAAATGTATTGAAGAGTGTAAACCATTTTTTTGTTGAAGGAAAAGTCCTAGAATCAAGGCATTTTAGACATTTTGTAGATATTAATATTTTATTAGATTTTTGAACACCTATAAAAACTTGTAAGCTTAAATTTAAAAACATTTATTTTTATCTGTTTATCCAATTTAAATTGAACAATTTTAATCACGTGAATTAAAGATCTTTGGATCCACTTTTTTTAAATTAATTTTTATTGTAGGTTGTTCAAAACATTACATAGTTCTTGATATATTATATTTCACACTTGATTCAAGTGGGATATGAACTCCCGTTTTTACCCCATATACAGATTGCAGAATCACATCAGTTGCACAACCATTGATTTACATATTGCCATTCTGGTGTCTGTTGTATTCTGCTGCCTTTCCTATCCTCTACTATCCCCACTCCCCCATCCCCTCCCCTCTTCTCTCTCTACCCCCTCTACTGTAATTCATTTCTCCCCCCTCATATTTTTCCTCCTTTCCCCTCACTTCCTCTTGTATGTAATTTTGTATACCCCTGAGGGTCTCCTTCCATTTACAGGAAATTTCCCTTCTCTCTCCCTTTCCCACCCACCTCTCATCCCTGTTTAATGTTAATCTTCTTCTCATGCTCTTCGTCCCTACTCTGTTCTTAGTTACTCTCCTTATATCAAAGAAGACATTTGCCATTTGTTTTTGAGGGATTGGCTAGCTTCACTTAGCATAATCTGCTCTAATGCCATCCATTTCTCTCCAAATTCTATGATTTTGTCATTTCTTAATGCAGAGTAATACTCCATTGTGTAAAAATGCCACATATTTTTTATCCATTCGTCTATTGAATGGCATCTAGGTTTTGCTTCCACAGTCTTGCTATTGTGAATTGTGCTGCTATGAACATGGATGTAGCAGTGTCCCTATAGTGTGCTCTTTTTAGGTCTTTAGGGAATAGACCGAGTAGGGGAATAGCTGGATCAAATGGTGGTTTTATTCCCAGCTTTCCAAGAAATCTCCATACTGCTTTCCAAATTGGCCGCACCAATTTGCAGTCCCACCAGCAATGTACAAGAGTACCCTTTTCCCAACATCCTCGCCAGCACTTGTTGTTGTTTGACTTCCTAATGGCTGCTAATCTTACTGGAGTGAGATGGTATCTTAGGGTGGTTTTGATTTGCATTTCTCTGACTGCTAGAGATGGTGAGCATTTTTTCATATACTTGTTGATTGATTGTATGTCCTCCTCTGAGAAATTTCTATTCAGGCCCTTGGCCCATTTGTTGATTGGGTTATTTGTTATCTTATTGTCTAATTTTTTGAGTTCTTTGTATATTCTGGATATTAGGGCTCTGTGTGAAGTGTGAGGAGTAAAGATTTGTTCCCAGGACGTAGGATCCCTATTTACCTCTCTTATTCTTTCTTTTGCTGAGAAAAAACTTTTTAGTTTGAGTAAGTCCCATTTGTTGATTCTAGTTATTAACACTTGTGCTATGGGTGTCCTATTGAGGAATTTGGAGCCCAACCCCACAGTATGTAGATCATAGCCAACTTTTTCTTCTATCAGACGCCATGTCTCTGATTTGATATCAAGTTCCTTGATCCACTTTGAGTTAACTTTTGTGCATGGCAAGAGAAAGGGATTCAGTTTCATTTTGTTGCATATGGATTTCCAGTTTTCCCAACACCATTTGTTGAAGATGCTATCCTTCTTCAATTGCATGCTTTTAGCCCCTTTATTGAATATAAGATAGTTGTAGTTTTGTGGATTGGTTTCTGTGTCCTCTATTCTGTACCATTGGTCCACCCACCTGTTTTGGTACCAGTACCCTGCTGTTTTTGTTACTATTGCTCTATAGTATAGTTTGAAGTCTGGTATAGCTATCCCGCCTGATTCACACTTCCTGCTTAGCATTGTTTTTGCTATTCTGGGTCTTTTATTTTTCCATATGAATTTCATGATTGCTTTCTCTATTTCTACAAGAAATGCCGTTGGGATTTTGATTGGCATTGCATTAAACCTATAGAGAACTTTTGGTAATATCGCCATTTTGATGATGTTAGTTCTACCTATCCATGAACAGGGTATATTTTTCCATCTTCTAAGATCTTCTTATATTTCTCTCTTTAGGTTTCTGTAGTTTTCATTGTATAAGTCTTTCACCTCTTTTGTTAGGTTGATTCCCAAGTATTTTATTTTATTTGAGGATATTGTGAATGGGGTGGTTGTCCTCATTTCCATTTCAGAGGATTTGTGGCTCATATACAGGAATGTCTTTGATTTATGTGTGTTGATATTATATCCTGCCACTTTGCTGAATTCATTTATTAGCTCTAGTAGTTTCTTTGTAGACCCTTTTGGGTCTGCTAGGTATAGAATCATGTCATCTGCAAATAGTGATAATTTGAGTTCTTTTCCTATTTTTATGCCTTTAATTTTTTTCGTCTGTCTAATTGCTCTGGCCAGTGATTCGAGAACTATGTTGAACCGAAGTGGTGAGAGAGGGCATCCCTTAAAATTTGTTTTTATGAGTGCTTTTTTTTATTATGAGCGCTCCTTATATATGTTAATTTCTGTATCATATATATGATTAAGAATATATATATATATATAGACATACAACAAATAACAAAAGTGTGCACACATAATAATAGTAAAGGCCTTGTAGCTTTTAGCAGGTGAAATCTCCATTGCCATGTTTTAAAAACTCCACAGTTGGTCAAAGATAGAACTGATCAGAAAAACATTAACCTAGGTCTGTAGGATCAAAATAATGAGTTAGAAAAATTAAAGGATCTAAGGAAAAAAATAAGAGTCCTAGAAAAAATAACTGACCAGTAATTAGTAAATACCATACTATTTACTTTTTTTTTTCCTTAAGCCTCATATCAGTCTCCTACTGATCTTGCAGGCTTCTTTCATTTGCATTTCAATCTAAGTCCTGGCTGAGGTCTGGAAGGAGCAGGAAAAAACTGCTATTCTGAGCAGACACCTCAGGCCTAACGCATTTTAACCATAATTTTCCAGATAGGATGTTGAAAATTTTGATACAAGCTTAAGACAAAATTTACAAAATTTTATATCTTTACATCTTGTGTTGTCAACAGATACCATACTATGATTTACTATCCTTGTCCAAATTAATGCACTGGTACACACAGTGACATTTTCCCAGGCTACCCAATTAAAAATTGGTGAAAAAAAAAAGACTGAATGATTGGAAAATTTCTTGCCAACTTGGAAGTAGAGTTCTTTAGTTTTCCATCCTAAGTATTTAAGTTCTCTGGCATGAATTATCTGAAATCATAAACTAAACAATTATCTCAATCTGACTTTTAACGGCAAGATTCTGCAATGCTTCAAAAACCCAATAAGCTACCAGATTGTTACAATAAAACATCATCATTTAGACACACATTCAGGTAAAATCATTCCCAAGAAACAATATATAATATCAACACATTATTGCACATGTCTTAAAGTGCCAGAAACAAAGACACACGACAGACAGAAAGGAGCTCCAGACTATGACTGACAGACAGAAGCCTTTAAAACAGAGCAGATAAGAGAAAAATCTCCTACACCAGTTGCACCACAGATGTCCCCACAAGGGGACCAGATGTTTTCACAGAGGAGCATCCTGAAATGTAAAATCAAGGGTCTCCATAGTGACTTTCCTGCATTTAGTGTCCCCTTTTTTTCCCTCTTTTTTAAGATGACAGAGGTGGCATTATCGTTAAATTGCAGGGAAAGACCTAGGGAATTCTCTGAAAAAATAAGGCTTCAGCAGCTGCTGCGAGTCCCTCAGTCCCTCCTTTTACTTACAGGATTTGCTCCTCTGTTTCAGTTCCACCACAAGCATGCTCCATCTCCTAACATTTCTGTAGTCAGCTCTCAAAAAGTTCCAGGGTGCGGGTGGGTTATCAAAATTTGTAACTTAAAGTTGGGTTCCTGAACTTGAAGCCAATTAATGCCAATTTAAAACTGAGGACAGGGTTTTGAGAAAAAGAAAAACGAAGGTTTATTGCTTTGCTAACAAAGATAAACACAGGGACTCTGCCAAAAGGTTGTGACTCTCTTTATCTGGAGGGACAAGGGATTTTAAAGGAGTTTCACTTATTAACCTGGGAGATACTCAGTTCTTAGGTCCCCCGCAGGCACTGCCCTCTGCAGTGAGTGTGCTCCAGGCAGCCAGCTAGGGGCTTCTATCATACTGCTTAACAAACGGGTGTAAAGTTCAATGGAGTTCCTTTAAACTCAGTCCAAAGGGTGTCAGGCTTACTTGCTTTATTTTCATGTCCGATATCCTTAAGTTTTCACCACAGAAATCACACAACAAAATGCACAAAAACAAACAAACAAAAAACGTATAGAACACAGAACAAAACAACAACAACAACAAAAAAAAAAAAAAAAAAAAAACAGAAATCCGGCGCCGAAACAGGAAAACAGAGGAGCAATGCAATGTCTTCCTAAAGCTCCCCGTAGGAGCGCATGCGTGCCCGTTGGCACCTCTCTACCCTTCCAGATGAATTCCCTAGAGAACAGAACAGATGACAGAATGATTCTTGTTACTGTCCCAGACAGGAGTATATGTGAGCCTCCTCAGTCCACCTCTCTGTCATCAGAAGAGATCTCCCTTAACCGGATATCAGATGTTATAAAGGCACCAATTACCTATGGATGCCTCCTCCACCAGGTGCTTGCTAATAGTTTTAATGCGGTGGTTCACTGCAGTGCTCCCTGAACTGAAGGCTAACTCCAAGGCCTTGGACCATCTCAAGTTGCACAAACCCTAGAGTTGCTCTCAAGCTTGGAGCCCTGGAAGGAAGGCCAACTTCAGAATTTACAGCAGTCTGGTCTTGTGATCTTGTCCGGCAGGGTCATCTCACTGGGGAACTCCAAAATATTAGACCAGGAACGCATGTAAAGACCACTGACTCCTAGTAAAATCAAATTAAGGCAAGCTAATTATTTCAAAGGGAAAGGCTACCTCTCCCTCCCAAAATGGCGGGAGCAAGACAGCAAACCCACCTTTCCTATAGCCCAGCTATATAGCCCAGAAAGATGCACAAAAAGGGGGTTACAGATAACAGAACTTTAACAAGCATCACACTAACGGTAGTTTACATTTTTTTTTTAAGCTCACCCCAACATCAGAAATTATGAGGACCATTAGAGCCTCAGAGACTCGTTGTCTGGCCAGGGAAAGAAAATATTTATGAGGTGTCACTAAAGTTTCAGAGAGGGCTGCAATCTGGTCAGAGAGCCAGGCATGGGTGAGTTTAAGGCATGGGCAAACATTCCAAGCAGGTTCAGAATTTGCAGTAATTTATAATAAATCCAAAATTATCTTTTCATGGCTTTCTGGCAAGTGGACTCCCAATTTTAATAAATGATCAGGTTGGGTCTATCAACCCTGTCCCTTACTTTTGGAAACTCCCCTTCCACATCCAAGCTTGTGAACTCCTGAGCATTTTCCATTCCAGATATGTATTCACAGATTTTCTAACTCTTCTCCTCTAATTGTGTATTACTTGGGGAGAATGTAATGTCAAGGCATTGTTCTGGATGAGAATGGGAAGATTTTTTGCATACACATTGGATTCATTATCTAATTTTTCATTCGAAATACTTAATCCCTGACACTAAAACCTACCCTACTGGACTCTGACTACTAATGCAAATATGATGGAGATAAATTACCCCAACAAAATAGAAATACAAGCAGTTCAGAGGAGGCATGGTGCATAGTTGGACTTGCCTTTTGCATTATGTAGTGTAGGAGTTATAAATCTAGCAAATTTTCAATTTAAATAGTTCTCCATGTGTTTGAAAGTTAACAAATATTTGAATTCCTGTCTCCCTTTCTCTGTAGCCTATTCAGCACATGTATTTTTATATGCACATATCAAATCCTACCTGGTACCACACGTACATTCTTGTGAGGTGGATGAATTGGCAGATACAATTTGTGAGAATAGATCACTCATTCTAAACGCTGTTGGAACTGAAAATTCAACCTATGGGTGAGCTTCCTAGTTGAACAACATTATACATAAACCCATGTTCAGTAAAATGAATATTTTTGGATCTGTGGATGATATATATTTCATGATTAATTTAGATTGCCATATATATTGCTACTTTTTAATGTCTGTGTGTGTGTGTGTTTTATATATATATATATATATATATATATATATATATATATATATACTCTCCAGATTTTTCAAAATATGAAATATATGTGTCTTATTATACACTCCCTAAATTCATTCATATTCATATATGTGGATTTATGATCAACTTTTCACAAGATTATTATCAGAAATATTCATCCACCTGAAATACATATTTGTTTCCTAGTACTGAAAACAAACTTCAGTGAATGGTGCACACAAATCCTAATATTTCTACAGTAACTCACCCAGTTTAACATCAATGCGTATAGATTCTTATGGGACATGAAGTGTATTTTGACGTTCATTTTTATTCAACTCTGGTACATTACTATTTCTTCAGTTAATGCACATCATAGGATAAATATTTCATCCACAATTTATCAAATTGATAGGCATTTGTTTCACTTTCAATCACTTCCTGATTCAGAACACATGTATTCCTTAATGTTTCTTGACTGCTCGTTTCATGAGACTTCTTTCCAAACACATTATTTTCAATTTCCATTATCGCTTTGAAGCAAATCTCACACACCCGTCTTGATAAACCATTAAAGTAATATTACCATTATATGTATAATTGGTTGGAATTAATGATTGTATATCAATATAAGATTTTCTGCATATTTTCAGATATAAATTCAATCGATTATTTAAAGTGTAATCAGTTATATTATTTATTCACAGTATGGTCTCTTCATGCATTATCTCTACATACATAGACACAGGGTACACCTCTTTGTACCCCCAATATTAATTTATATGTCTTCAAAATATTGCTCCCAGAAATGGTGGAAAAAAATACTCTGTCAACTGATGTACATAAACATTTTATCACAGTAATATTCTGGACACAAAATGCAAAGTTCACACTTATGATTGTACCAAAGACTAAATGGAATGTAAACATGGATTACTAAAAAAATCCATGTCCAATTTGGCTAATGCTCTCAAATGTCAATCCTATTAATGATTACATATTTGTTTCTTCCTAAGATTATATATTCAAATTCAACCCTGTTGAAAATATCTAATACTATCACTCACTTTATACTTTGTCTGATTTCATAATGTCTCTATAGATATCTGCTTTCCTACATATTTTTCCCAGTTCATCATTGTGACTCATTCTTCACATGTGCTGACATTGACATTCACTCACTAACTGAAACCCTGTTGCTAAAGAACTTTTGGTCCAATTCCTATACTCATTCTTTTTTCTAAACTTACTTACTATCTTCCTAATCCACCTACTGTCCCCTTTTGACTGGATATTCTCTTCGACATTCAATCATCCAAGGTACAAGGTCCTATGCCATTTTATATCGATTTATCTGAGACATCTGTGCAGAACATAATTCAAAGCTAAGTGTCACAATCAAAGGCCCAATTCCCTTCTGGGCTTCAAGTCTTACCTAGATTTCTGTTTTCATACTTACATTTCACCTCTTTATTCTTGTAAATATCGCAGATTCCCAATACCATTATTCATCCTGCAGAATGATTCCTAACTCAAATCGAATATGTTATTAATCCTAACCATACACTCTTCCATCAATCTAACTTTACAAAAGAGTAAGGACACAGTTTGTCTTACAATACAGGAATGTAGGGGATCTTCCACCTGCTGAGAACCTCAAAGGTCCTTACAGAAATGATCCCTGGAGAAGATGTTGACAGCTATGGAGGACCTGAGAGAGAAAAATTCATTTTCCATGGAAAACAACCAGGTCAAAATGAAGGGATGTGTCTGAATCAGCCTCTCTCTTCTTAATGTAGAGTAGTTGGACCAAATCAGGCATGTGTGGAGAGCTGTTCCCGGGTGCCGATTTTTGATATACAATTCTTAGCTTGAAGTGTCACAGTAAGTAGGGGCAGGCTCCATCTCATGGGAACCTAGGAAACAACTTTTAGGACAAAGTGTTTGCCAAGGCAGTGACCTCATTCAGTTTCTGAATGAAGTGACCTACCTCACTTCTTTGGTGATGGAACTCTCTGAACTGGGGATCCAAGAAGCCAGGCACCCAGAGTCAGTCCCAGTCCCAATCCCAGTGGGCTCACATGTTTGTATTTACCAAGGACAGAGTCAGACTTTCTTGGTACCTACTGATGTGAGGATGGCCAAATGCCAGGAGAGCTCTGAAGAGGGCCAGTTCATGAGAAAGCAAGCAGTGTCTCACCACTGGTTCCTGAAAACTTCACTGAGTTGGCCAAGGAGACCAGATCTGAGAGAGTTTCCCAATACTATTATTCATCCCGAAGAATGATTCCTAACCCAAATTGAACATGTTATTAAACCTAACATACACTGTTCCCTCAATCTAACTTTACAGAAGAGCGGGGACAGTGTTGGTCTTACAATACAGGAATGTAGGGGATCTTCCACCTGCTTAGAAACTCAAAGGTCCATGCAGAAATCATTCCTGGAGAAGATGTAGGCAGCTATGAAGGACTTGAGAGAGCAAAAGTCATCTTCCATGGCAAACAACCTGGTCAGGATAAAGGAGTGTATCTGAATCAGCCTCTCTCTTATTAATGTAGAGAAGATGGATCAAACCAGGCCTGTGTGGAGAGCTATTCCTGAGTGCCTATGGTTTATATACCATTCTAACTTGTGAAAGTGTCACAGGAAGTAGGGGCATCCTCCATCTCAAGAGACCATAGGAAGCAACTGTTAGGACAAAGTGGTTGCCAAGGGAGTGACCTCTTTCAGTTTCTGAAGGAAGTTACCTCACGTCACTTCCTTGGTGTTGGAACTCTCTGAACTTGGGATCCAGGAAGCCAGGCACCCATTGCCAGTCCCAGTCCTACTCCTAGTGGGCTCACTTCTTTGGATTTACCAGGGACAGAGTCAGTCTTTCATGGTACCTAATGATGTGGGGATGGCCAAATGCCAGAAGAGCTCTGAAGAGGGGCCTTTCCTGAGAAAGCAGGTAGTGGCTCATGCTGGCTCCTGAAATCTTCGCAGAGTTGGCCACGAAGACCAGATCTGAGACAAGACAGGCTATTTTTGGGGAACATAGTATGACCCACCAGTCAGAGAATACTCCAGATAGTCACAGATGTACTTGGGGGAAGCAGGTGCCTTTGTGGGTGTTGGTGTGGGTTTCTTTTTTTGTCTCATGTTCTGAGTATAGGTTAACCAGTACCCTGGTTATTAATTGGTAGTTACATTATGCTTATAGACCCCAGAACTCAGGACAGGTAGAAAAAATAAATAGAACCATTAAATAGACCTTTACGAAATTACTCTTAGAGACCTGCATAAAAGATTGGACTATGCTCCTGCCTTATCCACTGTTTCATGCAAGAAATACTCCCTCTGTTTCTTTGTGTAACCTCACCACCTGTGAAATTCTCTATGGTGCCCTTCCTCCAGTAAGGGACCTATCCCCAACTCTAAGACCTAAGGATCCCTTCCACACCCCCTAGCTTGACAGACTTAAAGCTCTTGAAAGAACTCATTGATATCTGTTCAAACAGCTGGCCACGGCCTACCAAACTGGGGACAAGGGGACTCCACTTCAATATAATGTAAGAGACTTCATCTACATAAGAAGACATCAGGTTTCATTCCTGGAACCCCGATCGAAAGGAACATACCAGGTACTACTTATAACACCTACATCAGTAAATGTATACGGAATCAATTCCTGGATCCATGCCTCTCATCTCAAGCCTGCGCTCTGTCCAGACTCTTGCTGGAAACTGGAAATGACTAGTAACCCTTTCAAATTGTGTATTCACCATATGAATAAGGCTATAGACTCTCCCCTTGGCCACCAGTAGTCCTAAACCTCATCAGGTGGTTCATCAGCGATGGCTGATCACAAATCCTACTAGAGAAGAAGTATGGTCTATCTCGCTTACAGCCCCCATAGGGACCTGGTGGCCATCTCTCCACCCAGACATTTGTCAGCTGGCTATAGGTTTTTCCTATTGGGATATATCTGATAAAGTGGATCCCACTAAAATTCTATTAAATACCTTCTGTATCATCGATAATGGAAACAAACATTATGGATGTAGGGACACGCGAGCAAGATGCAGGTTGGCTAGCCCAGATTACTATGTTTGCATGGCAGACTATCAAAGCCACAAAGAGCCACGGCTGTGAGGGGAAAAAGCCAACTTCTTCTGTAAGTCATGGGGATGTTAGCATACAGGGACTGCCTGGTGGAACCCAAACTCCCCATCAAATTCAGTACACAGCATTGGCCATATTACCAATTAGACAACCAAAACCGATGGACCCCAGAAGGCTCTCTAGATCCTCAAATTATGCATGACATTTTTAACTTCTACAAGTGATCAAAAGGGTGGAAGGAGATTCCCCTATGTGAAGACCTTTTCCCTACTTCACTCACGTCCTGAACTATGCTTCTCCAATAGATCCTAACCCTCAGCCTTCTGCTCCAGACTCTCTGCTTTCACTCCCACCTGAGCAACCTGATTTCTCCCCTCCATTTACTAGATCAAAAAACCAAACCTCGGCCGGTTCTCAGACAATTGCGCCCTTGCTGAGGTATCAGGTACTGAGGTACCCCTCCACCCACTCAGTCCTCTTTTCTCCAGTAAGTGCCCAGAGCAGGTCCCATCAGGTCCTCTTACCAGGTAACCCAAAGCTCAAACCAGCTGAGGATATCCCTCAGACCACTATCCAAGATGTAATGAAAGTGACCTTTAAAGTTGCCTTGTCATCACTGAAAACAGGTGACTAAGAATTTAAAGTCCCTCACAGGCTTTTTGGGATACTCACTCCTGTCGTCCCCTCTGCTCTACCTGTTCTCCTGCTCAAGTTTTTGTTGCCAGGAAAATCACAAACCCCTTTCCCAATATTCTTTTACATCTCTCCTTCCTAATTCTCAGATAAACGGAGCTGCTCTCAGCCTTGCTTTCCACGTCTTGCCCCTCTTCACCAGGCCCACAGAAAAGTCTTATATGACCTTCTCCAGAAGTCTTCACCATTGCTGACTTTAGGACTTTCAGCAAAAGAGTCCCTATAAAAGAATTCAATGTAGATAAACTCCGGGTTTTCATGTCGCCCTGTTCTACTTGGCCAGTGGCTGGAAAAATCAGCACTCCTAAGCTAGACACCCCCTTACGAGTTTTTCACAAAATAAGTGAACAAGGCCTCTGGCCTTGAGCTGGGGATTCTCAGAGATGGCTACAATTCTAAGTAAAGAAGTTACCAACTAGGCTCCATGGTAACAGCTGGCAGGGAGAAAAAAAAGAGAAAAAAAAAAGCTCTCCCTGTCCCAAGTGTCCTTGAAAAGTTAACTTGCCGAGAACAGAGGAAAAAATAACAGAAACAAAAACTGCTTTTTGTGAACTTCTGCAGACTGTGAACTTCTGAGCCCCTTCCCTTACATGTTGGGTACAAATTCTGAAACTACCTAAACTTGGGGTTCAGAAGATTAATTGATTACAACAGAAGCAATACCCTCTAAATCCGTTTGCAACCAAATAGGGCTGTTTCCCTGTCTTCGGTGCTATCTTAGATTCCTTTCCTTTTCCCTACCTACAACAGTATAATTCTATATACTTAAACATTGTTTATGTTTTCATGAAATGGTCAACAGATGTGATTAATTATGTAATGGTGCAGATGTTTCCCAGAGTGTTCTAGGATGATGCATGTTCATTTAAAGATCAAATTGGAGGGCATACAACCTGTTTCCACCGGGAACCTGTATCTCTCACTTTAGCCATCCTATTAGGAATAGGAGTTGCTGCAGGAGTGAGCACAGGAACCCTAGTCCATGGGACACAACAAATGACCCAATTAGAAGCAGCAATAGACCAAAAATTAAAGATAATAAAACCTCCATCACAGCTTTACAGGAATGTTTAACCTCTCTCTCTGAAGTTGTTTTACAGAACAGGCGAGCGTTAAACCTTCTCTTCATGAGAGAAGGGGGACTTTGTGCTGCATTGAGGGAAGAAGGTTGTTTTTATGCCGACCATACTGGAGTTGTATAAGAACCTATGAGTATATTAAGAAAATGCCTTTAAGAGTGTCAACGAGAGAGAGAGGCCCAAAAAGGGTGGTTTGAGTCTTGGTTCACACAGTCCCTCTGGTTAACTATGCTTTCATAAGCCCAGGCCTGTCCATTAATAATCCTCATATTATTGCTAACTGTAGGACCCTGTTGGCTCAACCATGTAGTTTCCTTTCTCGAAGCTCAAATTGGACAATTTAAACTTATGGTAATCAGACAACAATATACCCCACTAGGAGACATAAAATGTGACACCCTTCAATGATCACTTTCA
Organism: Callospermophilus lateralis; assembly: GCF_048772815.1. Classification (NCBI taxonomy): domain Eukaryota; kingdom Metazoa; phylum Chordata; class Mammalia; order Rodentia; family Sciuridae; genus Callospermophilus; species Callospermophilus lateralis. The sequence goes on along the minus strand of NW_027514376.1, from coordinate 872,937 downwards.
TGATTAAAAGTAACCAGAAGAAGAATTGGGGAATAAAAAGTTAATAAAATAGGTACTTGTCACTTCCTATTTTTCTGTATGCTTAATAAAACACTGTTGAAATCTTGAGAACTGTTTGCTAATCTTGTTCCCAGAATGTGCTGTCCCCAACTGCCAAACTGCAGAATGTACTCCATCATCCCGTTGAAAGCAAACTGCCCACTCTCCCTGACGCATCAATAAATTTCCCTCCCTGCCCTCTCCAAGGAAAGTATATAAGCTCTGTTTAAGCTGTTCTCAGGACTCTCTGCTCTATTCAAGTGAGCTCTGAGCCCCAGCATGCTGGACCCTCAATAAACCCTTTGTTGTTGCATGAGACAGTCTCTTGGTGGACTCTTCCTCCTATGCCTGCCCGACCATTACAATATTCCAACTCTATATTCTTATAAATATCTCAGGTTCCCAATACCATTATTCATCCAGCAGAATAATTCCTAACCCATATCAAACATGTTATTAAACATAACCATACACTCTTCCCTCAATCTAACTTTACAGAAGAGCAGGCACAGAGTTGGTATTACAATACAGGAATGTAGGGGATTGTTCATCTGCTGAGAACCTCAAAGATCCATACAGATATGATCACTGGAGAAGATGTAGGAAGCTATGAAGGACCTGAGAGAGCAAAAGTCATCTTCCATGGAAAACAACCTGGTCAGTATGAAGGGTTGTGTCTGAATCAGGCTCTCAAATTTTAATGTAGAGAAGATGGACCAAACCAGGCCTGTTTAGAGAGTTGTTCCCGGGTGCCTATGGTTGATATACCATTCTAACTTGTGAAACTGTCACAGGTAGTAGGGGCAGCCTGCATCTCATGGGACCCTTGGAAGCAAATGTTAGGACAAAGTGGTTGCCAAGGCAGTGACCTCATTCAGTTCCTGAAGGAATTGACCTCACCTCACTTCCTTGTTGATGGAACTATCTGAACTTGGGATCCAGGAAGCCAGGCACACAGAGCCAGTCCCAGTCCCAGTCCCAGTGGTCTCACTTGTTTGGATTTACCAAAGACAGAGTCAGTCTTTCTTGGTACCTACTGATGTGAGGATGGCAAAATGCCAAGAGAGCTCTGAAGAGGGGCCTTTCCTGAGAAAAAGGTAGTTGCTCAATGCTGGCTCCTGACAACTTTACAGAGTTGGCTAAGGAGGACAGATCTGAGAGAGAACATGCCATTTAAAGGGAACATACTGTGGCCCACTAGTCAGAGGACACTCCAAATAGTCTCAGAATTACTTAGGGAAAGGAGGTGCCTTTATGGGTGTAGGTGTATGTTTGTGGTTTTCACTTGTTCTGAGAATAGGTATCAAAGGTGGTTTGTTTGGATTGAGTGAACTCTTTCTGGTAAGTACTTTGACAAGGCGAGTGTTTTTATGTCTGTATATAAAACGGTGTTCGTGGTTGTAGACATAAGAAGAGAGAATGCATCAATGGATGTGTCCTGTCTAGTAGAAAGCTTGCCAGCCTTCATACTGCCCAATTTATGAATGGACTGCTACTTGACTTATGGATGGGCAACATCTGCTATCCTCCAAAGTTCCTGTTTTCTTCCTGAATTCTGGCCTCTCTAAAGAATAGGCTCATGTTTTGTGCCCAAGATATGTACCACCTCCAAGCTCTGTGACATGGACATGTACTGGATACCTGAAGGGAATGACGAGCTTCTTAGAAAACTCAGATATCAGTATGACCAGTAAAGTCTCAGTGGAGAAAGCCTGCTTTGTGCCTTTTGCTTACCTATTGTTTTATTGCCCTGAATGTCAGGAAGGTCTCTGCCTCAGGCCTCCCCTTTGTGAAGCCTGAAGAAAAGAGTTCTCAAATTGAAATGAATGGGCATCACCTGTGGCTCTGTGCTTAATTGCTTTGGAAAGGGATGTGTCTGAATCAGCCTCTTGGCACTGTGTGAGGCTGTGGCTTAGATTCTCAGCACTAGATGGATCCAAAGAAATATCTCATGTGTGCATCCAATACAAAAATGGCTAAAAGAGCAGATATTGTAGATGAAGTCTCTCGCCTTCCTATGTAAAGTTCCTGACCTCCATTAAGTGAGAATAGTGATACTTTGGGTCAAATGAGATATTTAAAGCCCTGTAGAGGCTAGCCTATAGGTGCATGGGTTTTCTCATGATTCCAGTTCACATAAAGAATCTAAACCGCACAGTAATTTGGCCTCAAATTGGAGAAGCAAAGCAGCATTAACGGCATGCCAATTTGATCACTCTTGGTTAACAGGAAAGGTGTCTAGGCCACACAGACTTTAGGAAAATGAGGGAAAAAGGGAGCTTATTTTGGACACTGTTGTGGGCTGCGCCCCTCATGGAAACCTGCTACCAGAGGTAATGATTAGTGTCTATATGGAAGAAGATGAGGGCCATGTGGGAGTGTTTTGGTTTTAATTGTGGACATTTGTATCGTGGTTGGAAGAGATGACTGGGTCCACCTGGGCTTGAACTCTGGTGTGACTCCCATTAGAGACTGAGTTCTGGAACTGACCTCAGAGCAGTATTGCCATAAATTTTTTCGGGATTTTATTAGGCCACGCATGAGAGTGACCCTTGGAAACTGAGATCTAAGGCCAGTGTGGATTTCCACAGAGCACTGGGAATCTCAGCCAGGATATAACATGATTTTATTTTTAAAGACTTGGCAGCCATAGTTGAGAGTCAAAACACACATGGAACTCACATTGTAGACCTCAATGGGTCTGGCTTCATGTGACCTTTTGGCCACTCTTTGGGAAGACTTGCCTGTGAGAGTTCTTCAGAGCATTCATTGAAATGAGCTTCTTCACCATTTAATGGTTCCTGAATTAATTGAAACCCATAGTGCCTCCAACTTCATCCTTGAAAAATGGCTAGATAAATACCATGAAATTTTTGAAATTCCCATGACCAGGTGGCACTGGAGAAACTTTGGATGTCCTGTTGCTGATCATGAGTATACCAGACGGTGCCTTGATTGACTGGGTTTCATGAAAATGGTGTAGATCAGATATGCCAGTAAGTTGGAGCCTGCTGAGCAGTGGGCCTAGAGCAATGTTGGGCAGGTGTGTGACACAAAATATGCGCTGGGGCCATTTCGATCTGCCATTGGCTTCCAAATGCCTTGTGACTGACAGGATGCAGCCAGCAGACCCTTATTTGTAAAGGCATCTTGTTATATGGAGAGTTTTGACCCTGTCCCTTACTTTTGGAAACTCCTCTACCACCTCCAAGTTTGTGAACTACTGATCATATTCCATTCCAGATTTGTATTCTCAGAATTCCTAACTCTTTTTCCCTAATTGTGTCTTACTTGGGGTGAAAGTATTGTCAAGGCATTGTTCTGGATGAGAGTGGGAAAAATTTTGTGTAGCACATATTTGCATACACATTGGATTCATTTTCCAATTTTCCATTCAGAATACTAAATCCCTGACACTAACATATACCCTATTAGACTCTGACTACTAATCCTAATATGGTGGAGTAAAATAACCCAAACGGAATAGAAATACAAGCAGTTCAGAGAAGGCATGGTGTGTAGTTGGAATTGTCTTTTGCATTATATTTGGTAGAAGGTATAAACTAGTTAATTTTTTTATTGAAAGAGTTCTCCATGTGTTTTTAAAGTAAACAAATGTATGAATTCGTGTCTCCCTTTCTCCGTAGCATATTCAGCACATGTATTTTTATATGCACATACAGAATCCTACCTGGTACCACTCGTACAATCTTGTGAGGTGGATTACTTGGCAGATACAAATTGCGAGAAGACATCACAGCTCCTAAACACTGTTGGAACAGAAAATTAAACCTATGGGTGAGCTTCCTAGATGAACAACATTATACATAAATCCATGTTCAGTAAAATGAATATTTTTGCATCTGTGGATGATTTATATTTCATGGTGAATTTCTATTGGCATATATATTGCTACTTTTTAATGTCTGTGTGTATATATATATATATATATATATATATATATATATATATATACAGTCTCCAGATTTTTCAAAATATGAAATATATGTGTCTTATTACACACTTCCTAAATTCATTCATATTCATGTATGTGGATTTATAATCAAATTTTCACATGATTATTCTCAGAAATATTCATCCACCTGAAATACATATTTTTTCCTACTAGTGAAAACTAACTTCAGTGAATGTTGCATACAAATCCTAATATTTCTACAGTAACTGACCCAGTTTAACATCAATGCGAGTAGATTCCAATGGGACATGCTGTGTGTTTTGACGTTCATTTTTATTCAACACTGGTACATTATGATTTCTTCAGTTTATGCACATCATAGGATATATTTTTCATCCACAGTTTCGCAAATTTATAGGCATTTGTTTCACTTTCAATCAATTCCTTCTTCAGAACACATGTATTCATCCATGTTTCTTGACTGGTCTTTTCATGAGACTTCTTTACAAAACACATTATTTTCAATTTTCATAATCATTTTTGAAGCGAAACTCAGACACCGTTCATGATAAACAATAACACTAATATTAACAATAGATGTATAACTGGTTGGAATGAATGATTTTATATCAATATAAGATATCTTAAATATTTTCAGATATCAATTCCATCCATTATTTAAAGTGGAATCAGCTATATTATTTATTCACAGTGTGGTCAATTCATGCATTATCTCTATATTCATAGACACAGGGCACACCTCTTTGTACAACCAATACTTATGTATATGTCTTCTAAATATTACTGCCAGAAATGGTGTAAGAAATACTCATGTCACCAGATCTACATACACATTTTATCACAGTAATATTCGGGACACAAAAAGTAAATGTCACACTTATGATTGTACCGGAGTCTGAATGGAAAGTGAACATGGATTACTAAAAACATTCCTGTCCATGTTGCCTAATCCTCTCAATTATCAATCCTGTTGGTGACTACATATTTGTTTCTTCCAGAGATTATATATTCAAACTCTACCCTGTTGAAAATGCCTAATCATATCACTCACTTTATACTTTGCCTGATTTCATTATGTCTCTATTGATATGTGGTTTCCTACATATTTTCCCCAGTTCATCATTGTGACTGACCCTTCACATGAAGTTATGTTTACTTTCACTCTCTAACCAAAACACTATTGCGATAGAACATATATTCCAAATCCTATATTGACACTTCTTCCTAAACCTACTATCTACCTAATCCTACCGACTATCCGTTTTTGACTGGATGTTCTCTTCGACATTCAATCATCCAAGGTACAAGGTTCTATGCCATTATATATCTATTTTTCTGAGACATCTGTGCACAATGTAAATCAAAGTTAAGTATCCCAATCAAGGGCCCAATGCCCTCTAGGCTTCAAAATTACCTAGATTTCTGTTTTTATTCATATATTTAACCTCTATATTTTTATAAATATCGCAGGTTCCCAATACCATTATTCATCCCGCAGAATGATTCCTAACCCAATTCAAACATTTTATTAACCCTAAGAATACACTGTTCCCTCAATCTAAATTTAATGAAAAGCAGGGACAGAGTTGGTCTTACAATACAGGAATGTAGGGGATCTTCCACCTGCTGAGAACTTCAAAGATCCATGTAGAAATGAACCCTGGAGAAGATATAGTCATCTATGAAGGACCTGAGAGAGCAAAAGTCATCTTCCATGTCAAACACCCTGGTCAGGATGAAGGGATGTGTCTGAATCAGCCTCTCTCTTCTTAATGTAGAGGAGAAGGACCAAACCAGGCCTGTGTGGATAGCTATTCCCGGGTTCCTAAGGTTGACATACCATTCTAACTTGTGAACATTTCAGAGGAAGTAGGGGAACCCTCCATCTAATGGGACCCTTGGAAGCAACTATTAGGACAAAATGGTTTACAAGACAGTGAATTCATTCAGTTCCTGAAGGAAGTGACCTCACCTCACTTCCTTCGTGATGGATCTCTCTGAACTTGGGATCCTGGAAGCCAGGCACACAGAGCCAGTCCCAGTCCCAGTCCCAGTGGGCTCACTTGCTTGGATTTACCAAAGACAGAGTCAGTCTTTCTTTGTTCCTACTGATATTATGATGCCAAAAGCAAGGAGAGCTCTGAAGAGGGGCCTTTCCTGAGAAAGCAGGTAGTGGCTCAAAATTCCCTTCTGAGAACTTAAAAGAGTTGGCCAAGTAGACCAGATCTGAGACAGGACAGGACATTTCGGGGAAACATTGTATGGCCCACCAGTCAGAGGACACTCCGTAGAGTCACAGACCTACTTGGGGGAAGGAGGTGACTTTGTGGGTGTGGTTGTGGGTTTATGATTTTGTCTCATCTTCTGAGAATAGGTAGGAAAGGCGGTTAGTTTTTTTTTTTTTTTGGAGTGTACTGTTTCTAGTAAGTCGTTTGACAAGGCGAGTGTTTCTATGTCTGTGTATTCCACTGTGTCCGTGGTTGTAAACATTAGAAACGAGAATGCATCAATGTATTTGTCCTGTCTAGTAGAAAGCTTCCCAGCATTCAACCTGCCCAATTTATGAATGGGTTGCGGCTTTCCTTAAGGATGGGCAACACCTACTATCTTCCTAATTACCAATTTTCTTCCTGAATTCTTTCCAATCTCCAGAATTGGCTCATGTTTTTTTGTCCAAGATATGTACCACCTCCAAGCTCTGTGACATGGCCATGTACTGGATATCTGCAGGGAATGGCGAGCATCTCAGAAAACTCAGATATCAGTGTGACCAGTAAAGTATCAGTGGAGAAACCCTGCTTTGGGCCTTTTGCTTACATAATGTTCTGTTGCCCTTAATTTCAAGAAGTTCTTTGCCTCAGGCCACCCCTTTGTGAAGCCTGAGGAAAACAGTTTTCAAATGGAAATGAATGGGCATCACCTGTGGCCCTTTGCTTTATTGCTTTGGAAAGGGATGTGTGTGATTTAGCCTCTTGGCCCTGTGTGAGGCTGTGGCTTAGATTCTCAGCACCTGATGGATCTAAAGAAAGATCCCATGTGTGCATCCAAAACCAAAATGGCCAAAAGAGCAGTTCTTGTGGATGACGTCTCGCCTTCCTCTGTGAGGTTCCTGACTTCCATCAATAGGGATCCTTTGGGTCAGAGGAGTTCTCCAAAGCCCTGCAGAGGTGCTTGGGTTTTCTCATGACTCCAATTCACATAAAGAATCTTAACCTCTGAGTCAGTTGGCCTCAAAGTAGAGAAGCGGTGTAGTCTTCACAGCATGCCTATTTCATCACGCCTGGTTCACAGAAAGTATGTCCAGGCCACCCTGACTTTAGCAAATGAGTGGCAAGGGAGCTTATTTTGGACACTGTCTTGGATTGCGCTCCTCATGAAAACCTCCAGCCAGAGGTTATGATGAGTGTCTATATGGAAGAAAATGAGGGCCATGTCGAAGTGTTTTGGTTTTAATTGTGGTCATTTGTGTGTCAGTTGGAAGAGATAACTGTGTTCACCTGGGCTTGAACTGTTGTGTGATTCCACTTAGAGACTGCTTTCTGGAACTGACCTCAGTGAAGTATTGCCATGAATTGTTTTGAGATTTTAGGAGGCCACGCATGAGATTCGCTCTTGGTATCTGTGATCTAGTCCCAGGGTGGCTTTGCACAGAAAACTGGGAATCTTTGCAAGGATATCACATGATTTTATTCTGAAAGACTTGGCAGCCATCGATGAGAGTCAAAACACACATGGACCTAACATTGTAGACCTCAATGGGCCTTGCTTATGTTACCATTTGGCCTCTGTTTCTGTAGCCTTGCCTATGAGAGTTCTCTAGAGCTTTCATTGAAATGAGCTTCCTCACCATTTAATGGTTCCTGAATTAATTGAAACCCAGAGTGTCTCAAATTCATTTTTGAAAAATGGCTAGATAAATACCATGCAAGGTTTGAAATTCCCATGACCAGGTGGCACTGGAGAACCTTTGGATATCTGGTTCCTGATCATGAGTGTACCAGACAATGCCTTGATTGACTGGGTTTCATGAAAATGGAGTAGAACAGAGATGCCTGTAAGTTGGAGCCTGCTGAGTAGTGGGCCTAGAGCTGTGGTGTGAAGGTGTGTGATAAACATCTGTGGTGGGGCCATGTGAATATGTCTTTGACTTCCAAATGGCTTGTGACTGACATGCTGCTGCCAGCAGACCCTTATATGTAAAGGCATCTTATTATATAGAGGGGTTTCAGGGCAATGTTCAGAATCAGGTTGCTCTTGTCAAGGGGGCAAGCTATGTGGGATAGAAGCCTGGTTGGTGCATTCTCCTGTAAACCCTGACCCACCACACCTGACAGAACTCCCTCCAGCACTGTGTCCCTGATGAACTCCTTGTATTTTTTGAAGCAACACCAAACTACGAGTGCAGCAGCCAGAAACACCACGAAAAGTGGAGGATGACCAAATGACTTCACAGTCCACGCGGGCAGACACTTAGACCCAGGTGGCCAAAAATTGCCGACAAAGATAGAATTCATCACTGCTGCCTAATGTTCATTGGAAAACAAGAAACCATGTCCTCCAGGTCACATAGATGCCATTCCAGATTTGATGGTCTCACTACAAAGGAAGCTAAATCTCCTGACAACAACATATACTTTAAGTGCCCAAACTCAGAGGCAGTTTGTCAAGAAGTCTTTAGGCCAAAAGAACTTCATGTTTGTGGAGTGTTTACCCTATCCCTTACTTTTGGATACTCCTCTCCCAACTCCAAGGTTGTGAACTCCTGAGCATTTTCCATTCCGGATATGTATTCACAAATTTTCTAACTCTTCTCCTCTAATTGTGTCTTACTTGTGGTGAAGGAAATGTCAAGGCATTGTTCTGGATCAGAGTGGGGAGATTTTTGTGTAGCACATATTTGAATACACGTGAGATTAATTTTCCTATTTTCCATTCGAAATTCTGAATCCCTGACACTTACCCATACCCTACTAGACTCTCACTACTAATCCTAATATGATGGAGAAAAATAACCCAAACAAAATAGAAATACAACCAGTTCAGAGGAGGCCTGTTGTATAGTTGGACTTGCCTTTTGCATGATAAAGGGTAGGTGTTACAAATCTAGTCAATTTTTAAATGAAAAAGTTCTCCATGTGATTTAAAGTTAACAAATATGTGAATTCTTGTTTCCCTTTCTCTGAAGCCTATTCAGAACATGTATTTTTAATGCACATATTGAATCCTACCTGGTATCACACTTATATTTTTGTGAGGTGGATGACATGGCAGATACAAATTGTGAGAAGAGATCACTCCTCCTAAACAATGTTGGAACTGAAAATTCAACCTATGGGTGAGCTTCCTAGTTTAACAACATTTTACTTAAATCCATGTTTAGTAAAATAAATATTTTTGCTTCAATGGATGATATATATTTCATGATGAATTTCTATTGGCATATATATTGCCAGTTTTTAGTGTCTCTGTGTGTGTTTTTTGTATATATATATATATTCTCCAGGTTCTTCAAAACATGAAATATATGTGTCTTTTATACACTCCATAAATTTATTCATGTTCATGTACTTGGATTTATAATCAACTTTTCAGAAGATTATTCCAGAAATATTCATCCACCTGAAATTCATATTTGTTACCTAGTACTGAAAGCTAACTTCAGTGAACGGTGCACACAAATCCTAATATTTTTATAGTAACTGACCCAGTTTAATATCAAAGCAAGTTGATTCCTATGGGACATTTTATGTATTTTGACGTTTATTCCTATTCAACACTGGTAAATTACTATTTCTTCTTTTTTTGCACATCATAGGATATATATTTAATCCAAAAGTTATCAAATTTACAGGTATTTGTTTCACTTTCAATCACTTTCTGCTTCAGAACACACGTATTCCTGCAGGTTACTTGACTGGTCTTATCATGAAACTTCTTTCCAAACACATTATTTTTGATTTTCATAATGATTTTTGAAGCAAAATATACACAATTTTCATGATTATCCATAACCCTAATATTTCCATTAGATGTATAAATGGTTGTAATGAATGTATGTGTATCAATATAAGATTTCATGTATATTTTCAGATATCAATTCATTCCATTATTTAAAGTTGGAACCAGTTATATTTTTAATTCTCAGTATGGTCTCTTCATGCATTATCTCAATATTCATAAACACATGGTACACCCATTTGTACCCCCAATACTAATTTATGCATCTTCAAAATATTGCTCCCAGAAACAGTGGAAGAAATACTCCACCTGATCTACATATACATTTTATCACTGTAATAATCTGGACACAAAATGCAAAGTTCACCTTTATGATTGCACCAAAGCCTAAATGGAAATTGACCATGGATTACTAAAACATCTATGTCTAAATTGCCTAATGCTCTCAAATGTCAATCTATTTGTGACTCCATATTTATTTTTCCCTAAGATTATACAGTCAAGTTCAACCCTGTTGAAAATGTCTAATATTATCACTCACTTTGTACTATACCTGATTTCCTAATATCTCTATTGATATCTGCTTTGCTACATATTTTCCCCAGTTCATCATTGTGAGTGACCCTAAACATGTGCTGATATTGACATTCACTCTCTAACCGAAACCCTATTGTTAAAGAACTTTTGGTCCAAAGTCTATACTCGCCCTCATTTCAACACCTACCGACTATCTTCCTGATCCTACAGACTATCCCTGTTTGATTGGATGTTCTCTTCTACATTCAATCATCCAAGGTACAAGGTCCTATTTCATTGTATATCGATTTATCTGAGACATCTGTGCATAACATAATTCAATGCTAAGTATCCCAATCAAAGGCCCAATGCCCTTCTGGGCTTCAAATCTTACCTAGATTTCTGTTTTCATACTTATATTTCACCTATATATTCTTAAAAATGTCACAGGTTCCCAATACCATTATTAATTGAGCGGAATGATTCCTAACCCAAATCAAACATTTTATTAACCTTAACCATACACTGATCCCTCAATCTAACTTTTCAGAAGAGCAGGGACAGAGTTGGTCTCAAAATACAGGCATGTAGGGGATTCTCCACCTGCTGAGAACCTAAAAGGCCCATGCAGAAATGATCCATGGAGAAGATGTAGGCAGCTATGAAGGACCTGAGAGAGCAAAAGACATCTTCCATGGTGAATAACCTGGTCAGGATAAAGGGTTGTGTCTGAATGAGCCTCTCTTTTTTTCATATAGATAAGATGGACCAAAACAGGCCTATGTGGAGAGCTGTCCCTAGGTGCCTATGGTTGATATACCATTATAACCTGTGAAAGTATCACAGGAAGTAGGGGCAGCCTCCATATCATGGGACCTTTGGAAGCAACTGTGAAGGCAAAGAGGTTGTCAAGATAGTGACCTCATTCAGTTCCTGAAGGAAGTGACCTCATCACACTTCTTTGGTGATGGAACTGTCTGAACTTGGTATCCAGGAAGCCAGGCACTCAGAGCCAGTCACAGTCCCAGTCCCAGGGGTCTCAATTTTTTTGATTTACCAAGGAGAGAGTCAGAGTTTCTTGGTAACTACTGATGTGTGGATGGCCAAATGCCAGGAAAGCTCTGAAGAGGGGCCTTTTCTGAGAAAGCAGGTAGTGGCTCACCACTGGCTCCTGACAACTTCACAGAGTTGGACAAGGAGACCAGATCTGAGAAAGGACAGGCCATTTCAGTGGAACATAGTATGACCCACCAGTCATAGGACACTCTGGATAGTCACAGTCCTACTTGGGGGAAGGAGGTGCCTTTGTATGTGTGTGTGTGTTTGTGGTTTTGTCTAATGTTCTGAGAATAGGTAGTAGCGGCGGTTTGTTTGGTTTTGAGTGAACTGTTTCTAGTAAGTCATTTGACAAGGCGAGTGTTTCTATGTCTCTGAATCCCACTGTGTCCGTGGTTGTAGACAGTTGAAAAGAGAATGGATCAATGGATTTGTGTTGTCTAGTAGAACGCATCCCAGCATGTATCCTGCCAAATTTATTAATGGTCTGAGGCTTTCCTTATCGATGGGCAACACCTGCTATCTTTCTAAGTTCCTGTTTTCTTCCTGAATTCTGGCCAATATCCAGAATAGGCTCATGGTTTTCTCTCCAAGATATGTACCACCTAAAAGCTCTGTGACATGGCCATGTACTGGATAGCTGAAGGGAATGGAGAGCATCTCAGAATACTCAGATATCAGAGTGACCATTTAAGTCTCATTGGAGAAACCCTGCTTTGGGCCTTTTGCTTACCTATTGTTCTGTTGACCTGAATGTCAGCAAGGTCTTTGCCTCAGGCCATCTCTTTTTGAAACCTGAAGAAAACAGTTTTCAAATGGAAATGAATGGACATCCCCTGTGGCTCTTTTCTTAATTTCTTTGGAAGGAGATGTGTCTGATTCAGCCTTTTGGCCCTTTGTGAGTCTGTGGCTTAGATTATCAGCACCTGATGGATCTAAAGAATGATCCCATGTGTGCATTCAAACCAAACTGGCCAAAAGAGCAGTCATTATGGATAAAGTCTCTCACCTTCCTTTGTAAGGTTCCTGACCTCCATCAAGTGAGAATAGGGATCCTTTGGGTCAATTGAGTTCTTAAAAGCCCTGCAGAGGCTAGCCCATAGGTGCTTGGGTTTTCTGATTACTCCAATTCACATAAAGAATCTAAACCCCACAGTCAGTAGGCCTCAAATTGGTGAACCGAAGTAGTATTAATGGCAGGCCTGTTTGACCACTCCTGGTTCACAGGAAGGTTGTACAGGCCACCCTGACTTTAGGCAAACCAGAGGCAAGGGAGCTTATTTTGGACACTGTCTTGGGCTGCGCCCCTCATGGAAACCTTTAGCCAGAGGATATGATGAGTGTCTATATGGAAGAATATGAGGGCCATGTGGGAGTGTTTTGGTTTTAATTGTGGTCATTTGTGTGGCAGTTGGAAGAGATTACTTGTAAGATTCCAGCAGACGTCGGAGGAAGAGACTACCAAGAGACTGGCTCATGCAACAGCGATGGGGATTTATTGAGGATCCAATTCAGTTCGCTGGGGCTCTGTGCTCACTCAACAAGCAACAGCGGCCCAGATCCCCGAGAAGAGGTTAAGCAGTGCTTCAGTACACTTTTTGGGTAGGCAGAGGCTTTATATATATCAGAGGAAATCATCTTCATCAGCCGGAAAATCGAACAACAACTCTCCAACTTGATTAGCACATTCATTGGTGGAATCAGGTCGGGCGGGGGTGATAGGTCGATCCTAAGGAGGGGGGTACATTCAAACTGATTGGTTTGGGCCCTGATATGCTTAGGTGCCAAGCTGCACAGGGTCCTAGATTATTAAACAACTGGATGGTCAGGGGGAATATTTAATGGGCAGTGAAAGGATTGTCCTAACAGCTACAGGAATTTCAGGTTTTAGGTTTAGCATGGGAACTTAACAATACCTGGTCCTTTACATTTTAACTCAGGCTTTGCAGCTTAGAAACTTTACAACACCCGCTATTTTACACTTTAACTTCAATTTCTTTTACCCTAACAGACTGGGTCCACCTGGGTGTGAACTCTGGTGTGATTCCCCTTAGACACTGAGTTCTGGAACTGAACTCAGAGAAGAGGTGTCATGAATTGTGTTGGGATTATAAGAGGCCACACATGAGAGTTGCCCTTGGAAACTGAGATCTAGGCCCAGGGTGGCTTTCCACAGAGCATTGGAAATTTCAGCCAGGATATCACATGATTTTATTCTGAATGACTTGGCAGCCATAGTTGAGAGTCAAAACACACATGAAACTCACACTGTAGACCTCAATGGGCCTGGTTTCATGTGACCTTTTGGCCACTCTTTGAGAAGCCTTGTCTGTGAGAGTTCTATAGAGATTTCATTGAAATCAGCTTTCTCAAAATTTAAAGGTTCCTGAATGAATTGAAACCCACAGTGCCTCCAACTTCATCCTTGAAAAATGGCTAGATAAATACCATGAAATTTTTGAAATTCCCAGGACCAGGTACCACTGGAGAAAGTTTGGATGTCCGGTTTCTGATCATGAGTATAACAGACAGTGCCTTGATTCACTGGGTTTCATGCAAATGGTGTAGAACAGAGATGCCAGTAAGTTGGAGCCTTCTGAGTAGTGGGCCTAGAGCAGTGGAGGGCAGGTGTGTGATAAAACATCTGTGGTGGGGCCATGGGGATCTTCCATTGTCTTCCAAATGGCTTGTGACTGACATGGTGCAGCCAGCAGACCCTTATATGTAAAGGCATCTTGTTATTTGGAGAGGTTTCAGGGCAATGTTCAGAATCAGGATGTTATGGTCAAGGGAAAAGCTATGTGGGATAGAAGCATGGTTGGTGCATTCTCTTGCAGACCCTTACCCACCACAGGTGACAGAACTCCCTCCAGCACTGTACCAGGTGAACTACTTGTATTTCGTGAAGCAAATAACAAACTCCCAGTGCAGCAGTAAGAAATACCACGAAAAGTGGAGGATGACCAAATGGCTTCACAGTCCACACAGAGAGAAACTTAGCCCCCAGTGGACACTGTTAACCTACATAGAGAGAAATCAGCACTGCTGCCTCATGTTCAGTGGAAAATAAGAAACTATGTCCTCCAGGTCACATACATGCACACCCAGCTTTGATGGTCTCACTACAAAGGAAGCTCCTGACAAATACTTATATTTCAAGTGCGCAACCTCAGAGGCAGTTTCTCAAGAAGTCTTTAGGCCAGCAGAGCTCCATGTTTGTTGAGTGTTTACCCTGTTCCTTACTTTTGGAAACTCCTCTACCACCTCCAAGGTTGTGAACTCCTGAGCGTATTCCATTCCAGATATGTATTCACAGAATTTTTAACTCTTCTCCTCTAATTGTGTCTTACTTCAGGCGAGGGTAATGTCAAGGCATTTTTCTGTATGAGAGTGCAAAAATTTGTGTGCAGCATTTATTTGAAATACTGAATCCCTGACATTAACCCATATCCTAATAGACTCTGACTACTAATCCTAATATGATGGAGAAAAATAACTCAAACAAAATAGAAATACAAGCATTTCATAGGAGGCATGGTGTATAGTTGGACTTGCCTTTTGCATTATATAGGGTAGGAGTAATAAATCTAGTCAATTTTTAATTGAAATAGTTTTCCATGTGTTTTTAAAGTTAACAAATATGTAAATTACTGTCTCCCATTCTCTCTAGCTTATTCAGAACATGTGTTTTTATATGCACATATAGAATCCTACCTGGTTATCACACATACAGTCTCATGAGGAGGCTGATTGGCAGATACAAATTGTGAGAAATGACCACTCCTCGTAAACGCTGTTGGAACTGAAAATACAACCCATGGGTGAGCTTCCTATTTGAACAACCTTATACAAAAATCCATGTTCAGTGAAATTAATATTTTTGGATCTGATGATGATATATATTTCACGATAAATTTCGATTGGCATATATATTGCAATTTTTAATGTCTCTCTCTGTGTGTGTGTGTATATATATATATATGTATATATATATATATATATATATATATATATATATATATGCACTCTGTCTAGATTTTTCAAAATATGAAACATGTGTCTTATTGTAGACTCCCTAAATTCATTTATATTCATGTATGTGGATTTATAATCAACTTTTCACAAGATTATTCTCAGAAATACTCATCCACCTAAAATACTTACTTGTTTCCTAGTACTGAAAACTAACTTCGTTGAATGGTGCATACATATCCTAACATTTCTACAGTAACTGACCCTGTTTAACATCAATTCAAGTAGATTACTATGGGACATGATGTGTATTTTGAAGTTCATTTTTATTCAACACTGGTACATTGCTATTTCTTCAGTTTATGCACATCATAGGATACATATTTCATCCACAAGTTAGCAAATTGATAGGCATTTGTTTCACTTTCAGTCACTTCCTGCTTCAGAACACATGTATTTCTCCATGTTTCTTGACTGATATTTTCATGAGACTTCTTTCCAAACACATTATTTTCGATTTCCGTAATCACTTTTGAAGCAAAACCCACACACCTTTCATGATAACCCATAACCCTAATATTACCATTAGATGTATAACTCGTTGGAATGAATGACTGTATATCAATATTAGATTTCTTATATATTTTCAGATATCAATTCAATCCATTATTTAAAGTGGAACCAGTTATATTATTTATTCACATGATGGTCAATTGATGCATTATCAACATATTCTATGACACAGGGTATACCCTTTTTACCCCCAATACTAATTTATATTTCTTCAAAATAGTGCTCCCAGAAATGGTGGAAGAAATACCCATGTCACCTGATCTACATATACATTTTATCACAGTAATATTCTGGACACATAAAACAAAGGTCACTCCTATGATTGTACCAAAGCCTAAATGGAAAATGAGCATGGATTACTAAATGCACCCATGTCCAGGTTGCCTAATGCTCTCAAATGTCAATCCTATTGGTGACTACATATTTGTTTCTTTCTAACATTATATATCCAAACTCAACCCTGTTGAAAATGTCTAGTCCTATGACTCAGTTTATACTTTGCCTGATTTCCTAATGTCTCTATTAATATCTGCTTTCCTCCATATTTTCCCCAGTTCATCATCGTGACTGACTCTTCACATGTGCTAACATTTACATTCACTCTCAACTGAAACCATATTGCTAAAGAACTTTTGGTCCAGATCCTATACTCACTCTTCTTCCTAAAACTACTATCTCCTGTTCCTACCGAGTATTCCTTTTTGACTTGATGTTCTCTTCTACATTCAATCATTCAAGGTACATGGTCCTATGCCATTGTATATCGATTTATCTGAGACATCTGTTCAGAACGTAATTCAACGCTAAGTATCCCAATCAAGTTCCCATGCCCTTCTCGGCTTCAAATCTTAACTAGATTTCTGTTTTCATACTTATATTTCACCTATATATTCTTGTAAATATTGCGGGTTCCCGATACTGTTATTCAACCCTCAGAATGATTCCTCACCCAAATCGAACCTGTTATTCACCCTAATCATACACTCTTCCCTCAATCTAACTTTACAGAAGAGCAGGGAAGGAGTTGGTATTTCAATACAGGAATGTAGGCGATCTTCCACCTATTGAGAACCTCAAATGTCCTACATAAATGACACCTGGATAAGTTGTAGGCAGCTATGAAAGACCTGAGAGAGCAAAAGTCATCTTCCATGGAAAACAACCTGGTCAGGATGTAGGGATATGTATGAATCAGCCTCTCACTTATTAATGTAGAGAAGATGGACCAAACCAGGCCTGTGTGGAGAGCTGTTCCTGTGTGCCTATGGTTGATATACCATTCTAACTTGTGAAAGTGTCACAGGAAGCAGGGGCAGCCTCCATCTCATGGGACCCTTGGAGTCAACTCTTAGGACAAAGTGGTTGCCAAGGCAGTGAACTCATTCAATTCCTGAAGGAAGTGACTTACGTCACTTCCGTGGTGATCAAACTCTCTGAACTTAGATCCAGTAAGCCAGGCACCCAGAGCCAGTCCAAGTCCCAGTCTTAGTGGTCTCACTTGTTTTGATTTTCCAAGGATAGAGTCAATCTTTCTTGATACCTACCGATGTGGGAATGGCCAAATAACAGGAAAGCTCTCAAGAGGGGCCTTTTCTGAGCAAGCAGGTAGAGGCTCACCCCTGGCTTCTGACAAGTTCACAGAGTTGACCAAGGAGACCTAATCTCATACAGGACAGGCCATCTCAGGGGAACATATTGTGGCCCACCAGTCAGAGGACACTCCGGATAGTCACAGACCCATTTGAGGAAAGGAGGTGCCTTTGTTATGTGGGTGTGGTTTTTTGGTTTGTCTCATATTCTGAGAATATGTAGGAAAGGTGGTTTGTTTGGTTTGTAGTGAACTGTTTTTAATAAGTCATTTGACAAGGCGACTGTTTCTATGTCTGTGTATCGCACTATGTCCGTGGTTGTAGACATTAGAAAAGAGAATGATTCAATGGATGTGTCCTGTCTGGTAGAAAGCTTCCCAGCATTCATCCTGCCCGATTTATGTATGGACTTTGGCTTGCCTTATCGATGGGCAACACCTGCTAATTTCCTAAGTTGCTGTTTTCTTCCTGAATTCTGGCCACTCTCCAGAAGAGGCTCATGGTTTTGTGTCCAAGATATGAATCACTTCCAAGGTCTGTGACATGGCTATGTTCTGGATAGCTGAAGTGAATGGCGAGAATCTCAGAAAACTCAGATCACTGTGACCAGAAAAGTCTCAGTGGATAAACCCTGCTTTGCGACTTTTGCTTACATATTGTTCTGTTACCCTGAATGTCAGGTAGTTCTTTGCCTCAGGCCACCCCTTTGTGAAACCTGAAGAAAACAGTTTTCAAATGGAAATGAATGGAAATCACCTGTGGCTCTTTGCTTAATTGCTTTGGAAAGGGATGTGTCTGAATCAGCCTCTTAGCTCTGTGTGAGGCTGTTGATTAAATTCTCAGCCCCTTATGGATCTAAAGAAAGATCCCATGTGTGCATCCAAAACCAAAATGGCCGAAAGTACAGTCATTGCCGATGAAGTCTTTCGCCTTCCTCTGTAAGGTTCCTGACCTCTATAAAGTGAGAATAGGGAAGATAGACCAAGCCAATTGATGTCTCCTTTTGGAAAAATTGTACCACCAATGAGAGCATCAGCAAAATTACCCCAACACTACCACAAGTCGCTGCACCAACAGATAGTTCACAATGCATACATGTTAGTTCACAATGCATACAAGTGATATATATTCCAGGCAAGTTCTGCAAGCAGTTCAGTGATGGCTATTGCAGAAGCTGTAGATTGGTTTTATCTTTGTCTTCACCAGCACTGGGTTGAAGATTGGAATTCTGGCAATAATGGCTAAAGAAAAAATTACTTACCATTCCAGAAGGCACTAAAAAACCCAATTATCTTAACAATTTACATTATCTTGAAGAGAATTATTAAATATAATGAAAAGGAAAGGTGAAAGTCAACAAACAGTTCTGCTAAACTCCTTTTTTTGTTCACATATTAAAACAATCCTCAACAGTTGTTTACCCAATTTAAATTAAACTATTTAAATCACGTGAATAAAAAAAAAATTGGATCCATTTTTTCATGAGCGCACATCATATATGATATATGGATATATGTACATTCAAACATAAAACACAAAACACAAGTGTGCACAAATAATATAATATATACAACACATAACATAATAGTAAAGGCCTTATAACTTTTTACAGGTGAAATCACCATTGGAATGTCTAAAAACTCTATAGTCAAAAAATAGAACTGATCAGCAAAACATTAACCTAGGTCTGTATGAGCTCAAAAAAAAAAAAAAAAATAGAAAATAGAACTTCATGATGTGGGAAAGGGCAATAATAAAATAGATATTGAAAAAAGCATCCTGGTTCTGTCGCAGTTGTAAGGATAGCCAAACTGGAGTTTTGGATATCAGCTGTTATGAATTTGAGCCAAATCATCTTCTTTTTGGTCTATAGAAATCACTTTAGTTAATTTCTCTGGAATCCATATTGCCTGCTGTTCTTCCTGTGGAAACACACAAACAGACCCCTGACTAAAGACAATCACTGGGTCAGGACTTTAGTTAATCTCTCCAAAATCCAAATCAGCTGCTGTTCTTCCTGTGGAAACACACAAACAGACGCCCGACTCCAGACAATTACTGGGTCAACACTTTTCCATTGTCCTATTAGAATATCCTTCCAAAGGACCTTGGGCTTATGCACATTTTTTGGAAACATATGCCTTTCCACAGCACTAAGTCCTGATGAATCCAAGTCCTTTTAGGATATCAAATAAAGGTCCCAACTCTCCTGTTGGTATACCTAGATGAGGCCTTATCCAATTTAAGTCTCCTAATAACTCTTGAAAGTCATTAATTGATTTGAGTTGATCTACTCGTATTTGAATTTTTGGTTGACTGACCATGGTTGAGGATAATAGAGCTACTAAATAATTAATTGGAAAATTTAATTGTATTTTACCTATTGCTATCTCTAGGTTATAATTTTTTAATACGTTTGTAAGTGTGGCATACCATTCTAGCAATGGGTTTTTAACTTTGTGTGCTAATAATACATCATCCATATAGTAAAAAATTTGTATTTCAGGAATTTGATTTCTAAGTGGCTGGATTACTTTGTTAACATAAATTTGACGCATAGTTGGGCTGTTAGCCATCCCTTGAGGGAGTACTTTCCACTCATATCTCTTGTCAGGACCTTCATGATTCAGTGCAGGTATAGTAAATGCAAAACTTGGAATATCCTCAGGATGAATTGGAATTGAAAATAAAACGATCTTTAATATCTACAACGAAAACATACCAAGTTTTTAGCAAAGCACACAATTGAGGAATCTCTGATTGAGCAGGTCCCATAAAAACCATCCCATTATTAATGGCTCTTAAATCTTGCAATAGTCTCCTAATAACTCTTGAAAGTCATTAATTGATTTGAGTTGATCTACTCGTATTTGAATTTTTGGTTGACTGACCATGGTTGAGGATAATAGAGCTACTAAATAATTAATTGGAAAATTTAATTGTATTTTACCTATTGCTATCTCTAGGTTATAATTTTTTAATACGTTTGTAAGTGTGGCATACCATTCTAGCAATGGGTTTTTAACTTTGTGTGCTAATAATACACCATCCATATAGTAAAAAATTTGTATTTCAGGAATTTGATTTCTAAGTGGCTGGATTACTTTGTTAACATAAATTTGATGCATAGTTGGGCTGTTAGCCATCCCTTGAGGGAGTACTTTCCACTCATATCTCTTGTCAGGACCTTCATGATTCAGTGCAGGTATAGTAAATGCAAAACTTGGAATATCCTCAGGATGAATTGGAATTGAAAATAAAACGATCTTTAATATCTACAACGAAAACATACCAAGTTTTTAGCAAAGCACACAATTGAGGAATCTCTGATTGAGCAGGTCCCATAAAAACCATCCCATTATTAATGGCTCTTAAATCTTGCAATAGTCTCCTAATAACTCTTGAAAGTCATTAATTGATTTGAGTTGATCTACTCGTATTTGAATTTTTGGTTGACTGACCATGGTTGAGGATAATAGAGCTACTAAATAATTAATTGGAAAATTTAATTGTATTTTACCTATTGCTATCTCTAGGTTATAATTTTTTAATACGTTTGTAAGTGTGGCATACCATTCTAGCAATGGGTTTTTAACTTTGTGTGCTAATAATACATCATCCATATAGTAAAAAATTTGTATTTCAGGAATTTGATTTCTAAGTGGCTGGATTACTTTGTTAACATAAATTTGACGCATAGTTGGGCTGTTAGCCATCCCTTGAGGGAGTACTTTCCACTCATATCTCTTGTCAGGACCTTCATGATTCAGTGCAGGTATAGTAAATGCAAAACTTGGAATATCCTCAGGATGAATTGGAATTGAAAATAAAACGATCTTTAATATCTACAACGAAAACATACCAAGTTTTTAGCAAAGCACACAATTGAGGAATCTCTGATTGAGCAGGTCCCATAAAAACCATCCCATTATTAATGGCTCTTAAATCTTGCAATAATCTCCATTTACCAGATTTCTTTTTAAGGACAAAAATGAGAGTATTATGGGGAGACACAGAAGGTTGTATATGTTCTTCCGCTAATTGTTGTTTGACCAGGTCATGGGCTACTTGTATCTTTTCTTTAGTCAGGGGCCACTGAGGAACCCATACTGGTCTTTCTGATTTCCAAGTAATATTTATTGTCTCAGTGGCCCTTTCTGAAAATCCAACACATATCTCTCTGTTCCTTGATCTTTTTGTATTGGTGTTGCTATACCTTGTTCTTGCTTTTCTAATCTTTTTCCTTTCCTAAAATCTTGTCTAGCCATAATAGTGGGTGAATTTTGATTGATGTTATTTGTTAATGTCAAACCTAATTGATCTAGGACATCTCATCCTTATAAATTTACGGGAAGATGTTCCAATACATATGGCTGTATAGTTCCTTCACATCCTTCAGGATTCTTCCAATCTAATACCGTTGCACTTTTATGGGTATTAGTCGCCACTCCTAGGCCTCGAAGCGTTTGAGTGGCTTGTTGTAATGGCCAATGTTTTGGCCATTCTTGACGACAGATGATGCTAAGGTCTGCACCTGTATCCAGTAGCCCATTGAATTCATGTCCTTGAATATTTAGTTTTAGCATGGGGCGAGAATATAAATTTAAAGAAAGCATAGCCCAATCTACACCTGTGGAGCCTAATCCTTTGGAACCCCTTTCTACAGCATAACTGTAAAATTTATCATGTGGGCTGGGTATTATTATTAATTGTGCTATTCTATCTCCTGGAGAAATTACTGATATACCCTTTGGAAAACTGGCTATAATTTTTATTTCACCTTCATAATCGGGATCAATTACCCCAGGACTCATCATAAGTCCTTTTAGAGTAGAAGAGCTGCATCCCAATAATAAGCCTACTGTTCTTTTGGGAAGAGGTCGTTTCACCCCTGTGGGAATGATTTGAACTCCCATCTCTGGAGTTAGTATTGATCTGGCGGAGGCACAGATGTCCAACCCTGCGCTCCCTCTGGTTTGTCTGATGAGGGATCTGATGAACAATGTGTCGTGGGCACTACACTGATGGGGTTGCTGGTTTCCTCCAGTGCTCCATATATTTGCGGTTTCGGGCCCCAGAGCATTGGGCCCCCCTGTCCATTTTTTGGCAATGGAGCCGGATGCCTTTCTTCATGATATCGTGGATAAACACCTGGTGCTTTTTTGTTTTTTGATAATGAAGTACCCTCTATGGTGGTTTGAGAATGGTATTCATTAGCCCAATGTCTCCCTCTACGTCATTGTGGCCAAATACCCGGTATTCTAGTCCTTTGATACCTAGTTTTGTTAAACCCTCCTCCTATGGGGCAATTCCTTTTAAAAAGTCCTGTTTGTTCACAATTGTAGCATGTTCTTGGCCTGTCTTCTAAAGCCTGTTTTACTAAAGCTGCCACAATTTGCCCTTTTTCATTAATGTCTCTGGCATCTAAAGCCTGTTTTATTGCAGCTGCCACGACTTGCTCTTGTTCATTAATGTCTCTACCTAATTTAATAAATGAGTTTAAATCTTCATGTTTCCATGGTCTAATGATACCTCTGCAGCAATGATTCGCTTGGTCATAAGCCAGTTGTTTTAATAATGGCATTGCTTGTTCTGTATTTCCAAAAACTCTGTAGCTGTTTCAATAAGCGTATCTACAAATCCAGCGTAAGATTCATTAGCTCCTTGTATTACCTTAGATAATTGACCTTGTAAACCTCCATGTCCTTGTAAAGTCTTCCATGCCCTAACTGCCTCTACAGCAATTTGTGCGTATATGCCAGGATCATATGGAATTTGTTGTTGCTGATCCTCATAAGGTCTCTTTTCTAACAACAAATCTAGATTTCTCTGAGGATAACCAGCTGCTGCATTTCGCCTAGACATCTCTTTGCAAAATTCCTCACTGGCAACCTTCCATAATAGGTATTGACCTCCATTTAGCACAGCTTTACACATATTAGCCAAATCTGCTGGCGTCATGTTCAAGGTGTTAATGGATTCGACCAAGCTTACAATGAAGTGTGCTTGAGGACCATATGTTGTTACAGCCTCTTTTAGCTGCTTCACTATTTTGAAATTTAAAACATGGTGAATTCGCTGCCCTCCTACCTCAAATACAGGGCATGTTAATACTTGAGATCCTGTCTCAGGATCCGAACTATCAACTGTTGGGGTTGGGGGCCTCCCAGCACATGGAGGTGGCCTTGTTAGTTGGACATTTACATCCTCTGGTGACAGAAAGGTGTTAGTAGCAGTCTCCTTTTTTAACTTTGCCCCTGATTGCTTTTTATGCTCTAAACTTGGTTCCTCTATCTTTGTCTGAACTGAAGGCTTTGGACTAAGCAAACCAGATATGAACGTCCACAATGGCAATGTGCCAACTGGCATAGTCCCTCGGCTGCTCTTTTCTAATCCTTTTAAATCTTCACCATGATGGTTCCATTGTGATATATTTAATGACTCCTCCTTCAAAAGCCATGGGCTACATTTTTGTATTGTATCAACAAATGCCCTGACTGTCCTTGATATTTCTGAGATGCCTCCTTTCTCTAACAATTTATTTAACACTCTTTCAGTTTGTTTTTTTACTAATTTCTGATCCCGTATTTCTATTATAATACAACCCAACAAGATGATGCCAAACAAAACTGAGACAGAATGAATTAAAAAGGGAACAACAAAAAGTCATTATAGCCTTTCTATCCTCCTGACATGTGCATCCGTCCTTTATACCTATCTGTTCCTCAGACGTAAATAGTTTTTTCTCAGATGTGAGTGGTTTTTCTTCCATCCCACTCATCTCCAGGAACAGGCAACTTAAAACAAAAGTGAAGCAAAACAAAGGAGTCATCTTAAAATGGCTACCCATCCTTTCACCTTGCCCACAGGGGCAAGCAGTTTACCTTATCACTTACCCTCAGTCGTTCCCCATGTGAGCCACAAAATGCTGCAGTCTGGCTGGGCATGATTCAGGAGCCACTTGTCAAAAAAAAAAAAAAAAAACTAACTTTATTTTTAGAACCACACACGGCAAACAAAACAACTCCTCAGGAAAAACCCTCAGAGCCCAACTGCCACTACTGGCTTCCTTGTAAAGTCTCTCTCACACACACAAGCCTCTCCACCTGCCACAATCCTACTGCTCTTGAGGCCGATTGGCTGGGTGGAGCCAAAAAAGTTCCCCAAGGAGCAGCTCCATGGTCTGAAAGGGCAGGGAAACAGCCCAATGAGCATCACCACAGAGGAGCCAATCAGCTAGATGATGCTGAGGTCGCTGTGAGCCAATAATCAGCCGGCAGCTGGAAATTTGCTGGCAGCTGGAAGTTTGCTGGGGCCCCTTCAGCTGTGGCTCTCAACAAATTCCTGTCTCATTTCTCTGTAGCCTATTCAGCACATGTATTTTTATATGCACATATAGTATCCTATCTGTTATCACATGTACATTTTTGTGAGGTGGCTGACTTGGCAGATACAAATTATGAGAAGAGATCACTCCTCCTAAACATTGTTGGAACTGAAAATTCAAAATATGGGTGAGCTTCCTAGTAGAATAACATTATACATAAATCCATTTTCAGTGAAATAAATATTTTTGCATCTGTGGATGACATATATATTTCATGATGAATTTTGATTGGAATACACACTCTACAAATTTTTCAAAATATGAAATATATGAGTCTTATTATACACTCCTTAAAATCATTCATATTCATGTATGTGGATTTATGATCAACTTTTCACAAGATAATTCTCAGAAATATTCATCAACCTGAAATACATATTTGTTACCTAGTACTGAAAGATAACTTCAGTGGATGGTGCATACAAATCCTAATATTTCTACAGTAATACCCAGTTTAATATCAATGCAAGTAGTTTCCTATGGGACATGATGTGTATTTTCCGGTTCATTTTTATTCAACAGTGGTACATTACTATTTTCTCAGTTTATGCACATCATAGGATATATATTTCATCCACAAGTTCACAAATTTATAGGCATTTGTTTCAATTTCAATCACTTCCTGCTTCAGAACACATATATTCCTCCAGATTTTTTGACTGGTCTTTTCATGAGACTTCTTTTCAAACACATTATTTTCGATTTCCATAATCACTTTTGAAGCAAAACTCACACATTCTTCTTGATAAACCATAACCCTAATATTACCGTTAGATTTATGACTGGTTATAATGAATGTATGTATATCAATTTAAGATTTCCTTTACATTTTCAGATATTAATTAAATCAATTATTTAAAGTTGGAACCAGTTACATTATTTGTTCACAGTATGGTCTATTCATGCATTATTTCTATAATCATAGACACATGGTACACCTCTTTGTTCCCCCAATACGAATTTATATGTCTTCAAAATATTGCTCCCACTAATGGTGGAAGAAATACTCATGTCACCTAATCTACTTATACATTTTATCACAGTAACATTCTGGACACAGAAAACAAAGGTCACTCTTATGATTGTACCAAAGAATAAAAGGAAAGTGAGCATGCATTACTAAAAACATCCATGTCCAGGTTGCCTAATGCTCTCAAATGTAAATCCTATTGTTGACTATATATTTGTTTCTTCCTAAGATTATATATTCAATCTCAAGCCTGTTGAAAATATCTCATCCTATCCCTCACTTTAAACTTTGCCTGATTTCTTAAAGTCTCTATTGACATCTGCTTTCCTACATATTTTCCCCAGTTCTCATTGTGACTGACTCTTCACATGTGCTGATATTTACATTCACTCTCTACTTGAAAACCTATTGCTAGAGAACTTTTTGTCCAAATCCTATACTCACTCTTGTTTCTAAACCTAGCAACTATCTTCCTAATCCTACGGACTTTCTTTTTTTAATTGGATGTTCTCTTCAACATTCAATCATCCAAGGTACAAGGTCCTATGCCATTGAATATCGATTTATCTGAGACATCTGGGCAGGACATAACTCAAAGCTAAGTAACCCACTCAAGGGCCCAATGCCCTCCTGGGCTTCAAATTGTACCTAGATTTCTGTTTTCATACTTGTATTTCACCTATATATTCTTGTAAATATCCCAGTCTCCCAATACCATTATTCATCCTTCAGAATGATTCCTAACCAAAATCGAATATGTTATTAACCCTAACCATAGACTTTTCCCTCAATCTAACTTTACACGTGAGCTGGGAGAGTGTGATCAGGAAAGTCTCAGTGGAGAAACCCTGCTTTGGGCCATTTGCTTACCTATTGTTCTGTTGCCCAGAATATCAGGAAGTTCTTTGCCTCAGGTCACCCCTTTGTGAAGCCTGAAGAAAGCTGTTTTCAAACGGAAATGAATGAGCATCACTTGTGGCTCTTTGGGTCAAATGAGTTCTTCAAGCCATGAAGAGGTGCTTGGGTTTTCTCATGACGCCAAATCACATAAAGAATCTATACCTATCAGTCAGTAGTAGTCAGTCAATATTGCTCCTAAAAATGGTGGAGAAATACTCATGTCAAATGATCTACATATATATATATATATATATTTAATCACAGAAATATTCTGGGCACAGAATTCAAAGTTCACATTTATGATTGTACCAAAGCCTAAATGGAAAGTGAACATGGATTACTAAAAATATCATGTCCAGGTTGCCTAATGCTCTCAAATGTAAATCCTATTGGTGACTACATATTTGTTTCTTCCTAAGATAATATATTCAACCTCAACCCTGTTGAAAATGTCTAATCCTATCACTCACTATATACTTTGCCTGATTACCTAATGTCTCTATTTATATCTGCTTTCCTACATATTTTCCCAATTTCATCATTGTGACTGACTCTTCACATGTGCTGACATTTAAATTCATTCTCTAACCGAAAACCTATTGCTAAAGAACTTTTGTTGCAAATTCTACATGCACTCTCCTTCCTAATCCTAACTACTATCTTTCTAATCCTACTGACTATCCCTTTTTGACTGGATGTTCTTTTCTACATTCAATCATCCAAGGTACAAGGTCATATGCCATTGTATATCGATTTATCTGAGACATCTGTTCAGAAGTTAATTCAATGCTAAGTATCCCAAGCAAGGGCCCAATGCCCTTCTGGGCTTCAAATCATACTTAGATTTCTGTTTTCATGCATACATTTCACCTCTATATTGTTATAAATATCGCAGGTTCCCAATACCATTATTCACCCAGCAAAATGATTCCTAACCCAAATCGAACCTGTTATTAACCCTAACCATACAGTATTCCCTCAATCTTACTTTACAGAAAAGCAGGGAAAGAGTTGGTCTTATAATACTGGAATGTAATGGATCTTCCACCTGGTGATAACCTCAAATGTCCATGGCGAAATGATCCCTGGAGAATATGTAGGCAGCTATGAAGGACCTGAGAGAGCAAAAGGCATCTTCCATGGCAAACGGCTTGGTCAGGATAAAGGGTTGTGTCTGAATCAGCTTCTATTCTTAAAGCAGAGAACATGAGCCAACCCAGGCCTGTGTGTAGATCTGTTCCTGGGAGATTATGGTTGATATACAATTCAAACTTGTTAAAGTGTCACAGGAATTAGGGCCAGCCTCCATCTCATGGGAACCTTGGAAGCAACGTTTGGACAAAGTGGTTGCCAAGAGAGTGACCTCATTCAGTTCCTGAAGGAGGAACTAAAAACAGTTCCATCACACTTCAGTGGTGATGGAACTCTCTGAACTTGGGATCCAGGATGCCAGGCACCCATAGCCAGTCCCAGTCCCAGCCCCAGTGGTCTCACTTGTTTGGATTTACAAAGACAGAGTCAGTCTTTCTTGGTACCTACAGATGTGAGGAAGGCCAAATGCAAGAAAGCTCTGAAGCAGAGCTTTTCCTGAGAAAGCAAGTAGAGGCTCACCGCTGGCTCCTGACAACTTCACGGAGTTGGCCAAGGAGACCAGATCTAAGACAGGACAGGCCATTTCGGGGGAACATTATTGGCCCACAAGTCAGAGGACACTCCGGATAGTCACAGACCTACCTGGGCGAAGGAGGTGCCTTTTTTTTTGTGGTTATGAGTTTGTGGTCTTGTGTCATGTTCTTAGAATAGGTAGAAAAGTAGGTTTGTTTAGTTTGGAGTGGACTGTTTCTAGTAAGTCGTTTGACAAGGCGAGTGTTTCTATGTCTGTGTATCACATTGTGTCCGGGGTTGTAGACATTAAAAAAAATGCATCAATGGATGTGTCCTATCTAGTAGAAAGCTTCACAGCATTTATCCAGCCAAATTGATGAATGGACTGTAGCTTGCCTTATGGATGGGCAACACCTACTATCTTTCTAAGTTCCTGTTTTCTTCCTGAATTCTGGCCACTCTCCAGAATAAGCCCATGGTTTTGTGTCCAAGATATGTACCCCCTCCAAACTCTGTAACATGGCCATGAACTGGATAGCTGAAGTGAATGGCGAGCATCTCAGAAAACTCAGATATCAGTGTGACCAGGAAAGTCTCAGTGGAGAAACCCTGCTTTGGGCCTTTTGCTTACCTATTGTTCTGTTGCACTGAATGTCAGGAAGGTCTTTGACTCAGGCCATCCCTTTGTGAAGCCTGAAGAAAACAGTTTTCAAATGGAAATGAATGGGTATACCTGTGGCTCTTTGCTTAATTGCTTTGGAAAGGGATTGTCTGAATCAGCCCCTTGGCCCTGAGTGAGGCTGTGGCTTAGATTCTCAACACCTGATGGATTTAAAGAAATTTCCCATGTGTGCATCCCAAACCAAAATGGCCAAAAGAGCAGTCTTTGGGATGAAGTCTGTCGCCTTCCTCTGTAAGGTTCCTGACCTCCATCAAGTGAGAATAGGGATTCTTTGAGTGAAATGAATTTTTCCAACTTACAGAGGCTAGGCTATAGGTGCTTCGGTTTTCCATGACTCCAATTCAAATAAAGATTCTAAACCCCACGGTCAGTTGGCCTCAAATTGGAGAAGTGGACCTGAATTAATGACAGGAGTATTTGATTACTCCAGGTTCACAGCAAGTGTCCAGGCCACCCTGACTTTAGGCAAATGAGAGGAAAGGGAACATATTTTGGACACTGTCTTGGTCTGCGCACCTCATGGAAACCTCCAGCCAGTGGTTATGATGAGTGTCTATATAAAAGAAGATGAGGGCCATATGGGAGTGTTTTGGTTTTAACTGTGGTCATTTGTGTGGTGGTTGGAAGAGATGACTTTGTCCACCTGGGCTTGAACTCTGGTATGATTCCCCTTAGAGACTGAGTTTTAGAACTGACCTCAGAGAAGTATTGCAATAAATAGTGTTGCAATTTTAGGAGGCCATGCATGAGAATCGCCCTTGGAAAATGAGATCTATTCCCAGGATGGCTTTCCACAGAGCTTGGGAAATCTAAGCCACGATATCCCAATATTTTATTCTTAAAGACTTTGCAGCCATAGTTGAGATTCCAAACACTCATGGACCTCACATTTTAGACCTCAATGGTCCTGGATTCATGTGACCTTTTGGCCACTCTTTGGAAAGGCTTGCCTGTGAGAGTTCTCCAGAGCTTTCATTTAAATGAGCTTCCTCACCATTTAATGGTTCCTGAATGAATTGAAACCCACAGTGCCTCAAACTTCATCTTTGAAAAATGGTGATATAAATACCATG
This sequence comes from Callospermophilus lateralis, assembly GCF_048772815.1. NCBI lineage: Eukaryota > Metazoa > Chordata > Mammalia > Rodentia > Sciuridae > Callospermophilus > Callospermophilus lateralis. The sequence goes on along the minus strand of NW_027514376.1, from coordinate 842,680 downwards.
AAACTTTTGAAATTCCCATGACCAGGTGGCACTGGAGAACCTGTGGATGTCCGGTTGCTGATCATGAGTGTACCAGACAGGGCCTTGATTGACTGGGTTTCGTGATAATGGTGTAGAACAGAGATGCCAATAAGTTGGAGCCTGCTGAGTAGTGAGTGTAGAGCAGTGGACTGTAGGTGT